>NW_025168067.1:0-1710 GCF_004010195.1 Chiloscyllium plagiosum | reverse complement strand
GCGCTGTATTTTTTCTATGTTTCTATGTTTCTAATGTACTGCACTTTTGCAGCCAGATGTCATGGCTTTTAGGATAGCAACATCAGCCTTATTTTGAGAGTCATCCAGTAAATTGCTTATGAACCCCTGCAAAGCCTTCCCATTTTTCTGGTCTCCAAGGCTGGGTTGCATACTCCTGCTCCCAGTTCATATATTCTGGTGTACACCTGTAGGGATTTGATGAAAGCACATGAAGTTATAAGGCCATAAGACATAGGAGCAGAAATTAGTCCATTCAGCCCATCGAATCTGCTCCACCATTCAATCATGACTGATAAGTTTCTCAATTCTATTTTCTCACTTTCTCCCCATAACCTTTGATTCTATTGGCAATCAAGAACTTATCTAGCTCTGTTTGAAATATACTCAATGACCTGGCCTCCACAGCCTTCTGTGGCAATGAATTCCACAGATTCACCACTCTTTGGCTAAAAAAGTCCCTCCGTATCTTCGTACTAAAGGGCCTTCCCTTGACTCTTAGGCTGTGCCCTCAGGCCTTTGTCTCTCCTGCCAATGGAAACACCTTTCCAACATGGTCTCTATTCAGGCTGTTCAGAATTCTGTAAGTTTCAATCAGACACCCCTTCATCCTTCTAACCTCCATCGAGTATAGTCCCAGGGTCCTCAAACATTCCTCTTATGTTAAGCTTTTCATTCCTGGGATCATTCACTTGAACCTCCTCTGGACCCAGTCCAGGGCCAAAACAACCTTCCTGAGGTATGGGCACAAAGATGCTCACAATACTCAAAATGTCATCTGACCAGAGCCTTATAAAGCCTCAAAAGTACATCCCTGCTTTTATCTTGTCCTCCTGAGATGAATGACAACATTGTATTTGCCTTCCTAACTACCAACTCAACCTGAAAGTCAACCTTAAGAGAATCCTGGACTAGCACTCCCAATTGCTGAAATTTGTCCCCATTTAGAAAATAGTCTATGTCTCTATTCTTCCTACAAAAGTGCATTACCTCACACTTTCCCACAACGTATTTCATCTTCCCCTTCTTTGCCCACTCTCCGAACCTGTCTAAATCTTACTGCAGCCTCCCTGCCTTCTCAATACAACCTGACCGCCCCCCTGCAAATGTAGCCAGATTCCCCTCAGTTCCTTCATCCAGATCATTAATGTATAAAGTGAAAAGTTGTGGTTCCTACACTGACCCTTGTGGAACACCACTAGTCACTGGCTTCCATCCTGAGAAGAACCCTTTTATCCCCACTCTATGCATTCTGCCAGACAGTCAATCTTCTAACTGTGCAAGTACCTTGCCTCTAATACCTTGGATTATTATCTTAATCAGCAACCTCCTGTGCAGCATTGATCAAAGGTCTTCTGGAAATCCAGATAGATACAATCCATTAGCTCTCCTTGGTCTAACCTGTGACCAGCGGTGTGCTTCAAGAGTTGGTGCTGTGTCCAGTGCTTTTCGTCATTTACATAAATGACTTGGATGTGAACATAGGAGGTATAGTTAGTAAGTTTGCAGATGACACCAAAATTTGAGGTGTTGTGGACAGTGAAGAAGGTTCCCAAGGATTACAATGTGATCGTGATCAGATCGGCCAATGGGCTGAGGAGTGGCAGACGGAGTTTAATTTAGATAAATGTGAGGTGTTATATTTTGGAAAGGCAAGCAAGGGCAGGACTTATACACTCTGGATTAGTGGTG
>NW_025168066.1:0-1710 GCF_004010195.1 Chiloscyllium plagiosum | reverse complement strand
AAATGCAGATTCCCACGCTATGGTCTAAGTAAGGTGTCCTAAGCATTCAATTAAGACACTGGTAATTTTCTCTTCAAATGAGGAATGGGTATTAAAGGTGTTGGTTTTATCTCTGCGAAATGTTTTCGAAGTACCTGACACGTATGACATCTCCCCCCAAATTTTACCACATCCTTATGCTGTCCAGACTGAAGAAGAAACTTGTGTTTTGGCTGGAGTTTTTTTTTCTCTGTCCAATGACCTTCTACTCGCAATTCATGTTCTGCCAGTAAAATCTCCTTTCTATCGCACTGCGATAATATAATTTGTTAAGCTTCTATCCATTTGTCATCCATCTGAATATGGGAAACACTCCAATTCCACTTAAATACGTCTTTTTAAAGATAGCAACATTCTTGTTTGCAGTCGGATTTTTCTTCAATGTACGCTCTTTGGTACAACAGCTTCAATTTCGTATATTTCTGATTTCAATCAGTTAATTTCTCTGAAGTGAGCACCTGCAGTTTGTCCTCCACTTGTTCTTGGTTGCCTTTGCTCTTTACCATTTCATAAAACATGGTCTCTGATAATTGTACTTCAACGTCCTTAATTATATATGTAGGTTTATTCTCCTGCTTGACTATATCACTACGTGACCATCTTACTACGCGGTCTGGAAAAACAAAATGCGAGGTATAACTCTATAATACCCCAGTTGCTTGTTTCTCCTGTCTTTCCAACCACAATAGGCATCACTCCAAAGTGTGATCCAGCTGTCTCATTACTAAGAATAAATTCTCTTCGTGGAAACAAGAGTTTGTCCAGTATGCCAAACACCACTTCTCCCGCCTTCATCGAATATTCCAAACTCGTATTTTATAAAGGAGCACTTCTACTTTCCCCATGGACGTCTCCTATTGAAATGCATATTTCCTCACCTCTAGAAATTAAAGATTGGCGTGTGCTGTATCTGTCAAAATTACATTTCCTTCACTGGCTCTTTCCTACCCTCACATGAAAGGAGATCTGGAAATTTCCACTCAGTCAATATCTGATCAGGTTGCATCTGCTGTTGCAGCATTTAAGCTTTTACCGAGCTCTCCGTAACCACTACAACACAATGCAACGGTTTACTCAACGTTTTCTCAAATACATCTTCTTACTGCTTTTACTGAACGACAAGCACTGAGAATTATTGTGGCCTACTTTATTGCAGTGAAAACACCGGAGCTGTTTCATGTCACTCGCCCCTTCACGGGTTTCCTTCTCTCGACCCTGTGGTAAACAATCTTTATTATCTTCAATGAAATCAGCTTTTGATAATCATTCAACGACTTTTCTTTTCCCCAATTATTGCCCCTCACAGATAGAATTTGATTTCGGAACCCAAACTTGATTTATGAACCAACGCATAATCATTGGCCATTTCAACCACTAATATTGCAGTTTTAACTGTCAGCACTTGCACATTGTTATGGATTAGACCACACCACTCTAAAATTCATAAGCAGGCAGCGCAGACCATAAATTTGCAGATTGTTTATGTCAGTGTTATGTCACATTTATCCATAGAACGTTAGCTAGCTTGACTACCAGGTTTGAAAACGGACTAAATAATATTCACAAAATTACGGATTGTAAACAAAGAACAGAATAAAGACCTCAGTCAATCCAAAGTAGAATTAATTGTCCTGTTGAAAGTATACATGACAGTCCCAATACACGATTCCC
>NW_025168065.1:0-1710 GCF_004010195.1 Chiloscyllium plagiosum | reverse complement strand
TGAGATTCAATCCCTGTCACTGACTAAGGTTCAATCGCTGTCACTGACTGAGATTAAAGTCCTGTCACTGACTGAGATTCAGTTCCTGTCACTGACTGAGATACAATCCCTGTCACCGACTGAAGTTCAATCCCTGTCACTGACTGAGAATCAATCCATGTCACTGAATGAGATTCAATCCCTGTCACTGACTGAGGTTTAATCCCTGTCACTGACTAAATTTCTATACCTGTCACTGATTGAGATTCAAACAATATCACTGACTGAGATTCAATTCCAGTCACTGACTGAGGTTCAATCCCTGGCACGAACTGAGATGCAATTACTACCACTGACTGAGATTCTATCCCTGGCACTGACTGAGATTCACTTCATGTCACTGATTGAGATTCAATTCCTGTCACTGACTGAGGGTCAGTCCATGTCACTATTTGAGGCTCAATCCCAGTCACTGACTGAGATTCAATCCCTGTCACTGACTGAGGCTCAATCCCTGTCAATGACTGAGGTTTAATCCCTGTCACTGACTGAGGCTCAATCCCAGTCACTGACTGAGATTTAGTCCCTGTCACTGACTGAGTTTCAATCACTGTCACTGACTGAGGTTTCGTCCCTGTCACTGTCTGAGGGTCAATCCCTGTCACTGACTGAGATTCAATCCCTGTCACTGACTGATGGTCAATCCCGTCACTATTTGAGGCTCAATCCCTGTCACTGACTGAGAATCAATCCCTGTCACAGACTAAGATTCAATTCCTGTCACTGATTGAGTTGCAGTCCCTATCACTGACTGAGATTCAATCACTGTTACTGACTGAGGCTCAATCCCTGTTACTGATTGAAGTTCAATCCCTGTCACTGACTGAGATTCAATCTCTGTCACTGACTTTGGTTCAATCCCTGTCACTGACTTTGGTTCAATCCTTCTCACTGACTGAGATTCAATCCCTGTCACTGTCTGAGGGTCAACCCCTATCACTGACTGAATCTCAATCCCTATCACTGACTGAGATTCAATTCCTGTGACTAACTGAGATTAAATCCCTTTCACTGAAGGAGGGTCAATCCCAGTCACTGACTGCGATTCAATCCCTGTCACTGTCTGAGGGTCAATCCCAATCACTGACTGATATTCAAAACCTGTCAATAACTGAAATTCAATCCCTGCCACTGACTTTGGTTCAATCCCTGTCATTGACTGAGGTTCAAACCCTGTCACAAACTGAGATTCAATCCCTATCACTGACTGAGGTTCAATCCCTGTCACTGTCGAAGGTTCAATCCCTGTCACAGACTGAGTATCAATCCCTGTCACTGACTGAGATTCAATCACTGTCACTGACTGAGATTCAAAACTTGTCACTGTCTGAGGTTCAATCTCTGACACTGACTGAGATTCAATCCCTGTCACTGACGGAGGTTCAATCCCTGTCACTGACTGAGGCACAATCCCTGTCACTTTCTGAGTGTCAATCCCTGTCACTGACTTTGATTCAATCCCTGTCACTGACTGAAACTCAATCCCTGTCACTGACTGAGATTCAATCCCTGTCACGAACTGGGATTCAATCCCTGTCACTGACTGAGGTTCAATTCCTGTCACTGACTGAGAATCAATTCCTATCACTGACTGAGATACAATCCCTGCTACAGACTGCGATTCAATCCTCGTCACTGACAGAGGTTCAATCCCTGTCACTGACTGAGGGT
>NW_025168064.1:0-1710 GCF_004010195.1 Chiloscyllium plagiosum | reverse complement strand
ATCTTTGCAGATTCATATTAAGACAGCTATTTTGAGAAGCAGAAAGAGACCATTCAAGCCAAGACTGTTCCACCATGAACTGAGCTCATGTCTGATTTGATAACTTTCTTCATAACTCTTCATAACTTTATTGATTACAATTTTGTCTCTCTTAGACGTGAATATACTTAATGAGCCAGACCCGACACCTATGCTGGATAGAATTCCACGAAATACAGAAAAATAGTGAGTAAACGTGCCAAATAGGAAATAATAGTCAGTCCCACTGGAGTGGGAGAATGGCAAAGTCATGGTGAGAGAGAATGTAACAGTTAAAATTAAAGGAACGGGAATGAGTGGGTGTGGTTTCACCATTACGCCATTGTTCTGCCATTCACAGATTCCAATCACTTTCCCGACCGATTAAGATCGTTACTCACACAGCAGGCCACCCCGTCTCCCCACTATTGCATAACCACTGCCACCTCCACACTTCACATCAGCTCTGATGACGAAGACTCCAATTTGGAAACATTGACGCCCATACTCAGCATGGATGCTTCCTGATCCGCTGCAATTTCCAGGTGTTTTGTTGTCATCAGTACAGATTCCAGAATGTGCAGCCATTTGCTCCGAAATTCTTTCTCATGTCTGTGGTAAACCTGCAAACACCATTATGAGATGAGACACTCTGAGCCTCGGCTGTCCAAGAAGGAAACCAAACTTTCTGCGTGAAGTTAAATCTTTCACGAACGTGTATGCTGAAGTAAGGAGTACTTTTTTTGTTGCAGCACTGAGTCAAAGCAGGCACAGACAATGGATATCAACGCTTCCTCCCATTTAATTTTATCATTGCAGTAAAACGCTCGTTGAGTCTTTCAGAGCTGCACCATTTGCAGTTTTTAAGGTCAGGAATTCATGTTCATTTTTCACACTTTTTACAAAAATGCTCAGTCCGCATTCCTCTCTGAGAATTAAACTCAGGAAGTAACAGTGCGAGTGCTGATTCCCAACAACTAGAGCACAAGAGAAGGCGTACTCTATGCTTGCAACTTTACTTCTTAACACTGCTTGTGATTTTTCGTTCAGTTGCAAAAGGAGAGACAATCACTGAATTTTCAAAACAATGGCACAGTTCCTTCGTCCCATTATTTCAATGACAGTCGTCACACATGGTACTTCTGAACCAAGATTCCAAAACTTGACCTTGTGTGTTTAAACGCGTTTTAAATGTTCATCCAAATAACAATTCCATGTCTTGAAGGCTGCAGCGGAACAAAAAAAAGCTCATTTAACCATTAACAGTGAGCGTTGTTGTTTGTTGGAACACGCACTCTCAGTTTTCCTCCTTGAAGAGGTTTCTGAAAACCAAACACTTTCTCAGAGACGATTGCCTGATTTCCTTATGCCGCCAAAAGTGTGGGTTTAAATCCGTCAGCTTACGAGGAAAGACTCTCCGTTACAAAACCTCTATTCATCTGTTGTGTGATTTCCCTCTTTGTCGATCACCACCAGTTCTCCCTCTGTCTAATAACAATCCAGAATGACTATTTCACATCAGTTTCAATTTAACCAATTACATTAAATGATGCCCCAATAATTATAACCCAATCGAAGGAGACTTAGAATTTTCAATATTTGTTGTTTAATGTTCAGTTTTAGAGATACAGAATCAAATTGATATACTTTAGTTAAATCGTGGAATTCGAGTCGCTCTTTGTCTCTTTTATT
>NW_025168063.1:0-1710 GCF_004010195.1 Chiloscyllium plagiosum | reverse complement strand
TCATCTTGTAACTCTGTATCAAATCCGCTCTTATCCTTCTTCTTTCCAATGAGAACAGACCCAAGTCTCTCAGATTTTCCTCATAAGACATTCCCTCCAGAACAGGCAATATCCTGTTAAATCTCGTCTACAACTTTTCCAATGCTTCCACATCCTTCCTGGAATGGGGCGTCCAGGCAGTACAAAATATTCCAAGTGGAACCACACAAGCGTTTTGTATAGTTGCAGCATGGCATTATGGCTCAGGAACTCAATCCTCTACCAATGAAACCCAACACAACGTATGCCTTCTTAACACCACTATCAACCTGGCTGGAAACTTTCAGGAATCTATGTACATGGACTCCAAGATCCCTCTGCACATCCACATTACCAAGAATATTTCCATTAACTCAGTATTCTGCCTTCCTGCTGATGTTCCCAAAGTAAGGCACCTCATATTTAGTTGCATTGAACTTCATTTGCCACCTCTAAGACAAATTCTGCAGTTTATCCGAGCTCCCCTGCAAACTGCAACATTTTTCCACACTGTCCACTACTCCACCAACTTTAGTGTTATCTACAAGCTTACTAACCCATCCGCTTATGCCTGAGTTTTAGTCATTTGTGAAAATGGCAAACAACAGTGGTCCCAAAATAGATCTTTGTGCCACACCATTCGTAACCGGACTCCAGTCTGAATATTTTCCATTCGCCACCACTTGCTGCCTTCTCACAGAATGTCAGTTTTTTATCCAAACTGCGAAATCATTGTCAATCCCATGCCTCCGCATTTTCCCCAACAGCCTAACATGTGGAATCTTATCAAAGGTTTTACAGACGTCCATGTACACTACGTCAAGTGCCCTACCCTGATCCACATGTTTTGTCACCTTCTCAAAAAACTCAAGAAACCATATTGACCATCTGAAACCAAATTGTTTGCTGAATGATTGTCAATCCTATCTCTCATAATCTTTTCCATAATTTGTTCATACAAAAGACATAAGGCTTATTGGTCTATGATTATTTGGATCATCTGTATTACCCTTCTTGAAAAAGGGAACAACTTCTGCTTTCCTCCAATCTTTGAGGGATATTCCTGTCGACAATAACGAAATAAAGATCAAAGGGAAAGGCTCTGCAATCTCCTCTCTGGCTTCCCAGGAAATCCTTGGATAGATCCCATCCGACCCAGGGGACTTACTTATTTTCACGCCTACCAGAATTGTTAACAAGCCCTCCTTGTAAACCTCAGTCCCATCTAGTCTAGTAGCCTGTATCTCAGATTCTCCTCGACAACGTTGATCCAATTCAATATGAATACTAACGGAAGTTATTCATTTGGCGCCTTCGTATCTCCTCTGACTCCACACACAATTCCTCACTACTATCTTTGATTGGTCCTAATGTTACTCTCGTCATTCTTTTATTCCCCATATACACGTAGAAATACTTAGGGTTTTCTAAGATTCTATCCGCAAACAACTTCTCATATCCTTCCCTGGCTCTGCTGGATTCTCTGTTCAGGTCTTTCCTAACTAACTTAATACTCTCAATCGCCCTAACAGCCTTCACGTCAAAACCGAACATAATCGTTCTTCTTTCCCTTCACATGAGTTTAAACTTCTTTAGTAAGCCACGCCTGCTTCGCTCGACAACTTCCTTCATGCCTGACAGGTACATACTCATCAAGTCCATGCAATAGCAATTCCTTGAGTAAGTTCCACA
>NW_025168062.1:0-1710 GCF_004010195.1 Chiloscyllium plagiosum | reverse complement strand
CACACGAAAGAGAAAATGAAACCAAAGAAAGAGTAATTTAGAATAACGTAATTCTATTGGACAAGTTAACAGAATAATAGATCTAGGAACTATTACTGATGAACTGTTCCAACATAGGAAAATCCCATAAACACAGCCCTTGGCAAAAAGAAATATTTAGATCCAGATTGTCACAAACATTTCTCCAATGCAGGAATTAAAAATAGCATCAATAGAAATTTCAGAGAGAGTAGCAGCCAGGAAGCATTTTCTGATGTTGCCGAGAAACCAAAACCCAGAGATCCTAATCTGTGAGAGCTGGCCACACCCATTCAGGCTGCATTAAAATAAACACAAGGCCTCCCTAGCTGTTACTCAAGTGGTCTTAACTAGCCAGCTTGGTAACAATCGTTCAATCACTCTCTTAAAAGAAACCAGGACAAAATAACCTCTTAAAGCTGCAGCATTGTCACACTAGTCAGTACAATGAGTTGTCAAACAGGAACCAGGGGTAACCAGTCAGGCCCTTGGCCCTGTCCAATTGGACGAGGTTCAAGCCAATCACTCCCTTGAGTCACTTACACGGAACAGCTGGAGGCCATTCCCACCTCAATGCACTTACACGGGGGCAGAATGAGGTAATTTTTGATGATTCCTGATAAATGTCTTATGCCCAAAACGTCGATTCTCCTGGTCCTCTGATGCTGCCTGACCTGCTGTGCTTTTCCAGCAATTGATGCTCTACTCTGATCTCCAGCATCGGCAGTCTTAAGTGTCTCCTAATTGATGCTCTAACCTGATGAACAAGTGAGGCAGAGGCTGCACAGACAGACTCTTCCACGTTGTTCCTCTTGGCTCTGTTGCTTATGATACACATGTGCGACTTTAATGTGGTTTTCTAGTGGTGAGCAGGGAAGTCTTGTGTGAAGTCTCAAGAAGGCATCTTCCATCTCCAAGAAGACAGCCTGGTGTTCTCTATGTAGTGCGGAAGCTGGTGAGAATGGCAACCTGTTTCAGACGGAAGGTATTGTGGCTGCTGTTGGGGATTGTGAGCAACCTGACGTTCAGTACAGGGTTCACTCGCCGACTGCACCATAACATGGGGATCGTTAATTTAGGCATATGAACTATTACGAAAGTCACGTTAGACTGATGAATGGACTCTCTAAGTTCAAATCATTGTGATCTTGTTCATGTTGACCTTGTCTAGTGTGACCTTGACCTCCTGTGCAGAGTAACCTGTATGCCTTACTCTGTCCAAGTCTATTTCCACCCTATGATCTGTCTGGCTATGCTTACTATGATCTGCCTCCACTGCTCATAAACAAAGTGTTTCCCTGTACTGAGATACACGTGACAATAAATCAAACCAATCAATCCTGGGTAAAGTATGGCATTTCTCTCCCTGTCAATGTATCTTTTGGAAATAAGTGATCGCTGCCACTCCTCGTGTTTCAGCATCACCATTTCTTCGTCTCTCACAGCTCTACAAATTAAACACTCAGCGTCTTTACTCTATCCTCATGTTACCATCACCCGTGTCTGTGGTAAGGGAATCATTCCTTACAAAGGAGATCAAATCTGTAGAGTGTGCCCCGAATGTTCTCTCAGCAAGTCTCTGCAACAGCAGGAAGATGGCTTTACTTATGTACTCGAATCATCTTACAATGAAGGACAGCATACCAGTCACTGCACCTGTTACTTACACAGGGTCTGATTCGGAGCAGTCAG
>NW_025168061.1:0-1710 GCF_004010195.1 Chiloscyllium plagiosum | reverse complement strand
ACATTCTTGTAAAACTTTTCTGCATTCTTTCCAGACCAATTATACAATTAATGGTAATGCCTTGGGTAGTGGTTTAGAACAGAGAGACCTAGGGGTTCATATACATAATTCTTTGAAATTTACCTCACAGATTGACAGGGTGATTAAGAATGCATTTAGCATGCTTGCCTTCATTGCTCAGACCTTTGAGTATAGGACTCAGAACGTCATTTTGAGGTCCTACAGGATGTTGGTGAGGCCTCTTCTGGAGTACTGTATGCAGTTCTAGTCACCCTTCTATAGGAAGGATATTATTAAACTGGAGAGTGTTTAGTCAAGATTTACCAGGGTGTTGAGACACAAAAATAAACTGGAAAGGCTGGGACATTTTTCACAGCAGGTTGAGGGGGTGACCTTATTGACGTCTATAAAATCAGGAATGGCATAGACAATGTGAATGACAAGGGGCTTTTCACTTGGGTTGGGAAGTTCAAAACTAGGAGGCATATTTTTAAGGTGAGAGGAGAAAGATTTAAAAAGGTCATGAGGGGCAAATTTTTTACAGAGTGTGGAATGGACTGCCAGAGAAAGTGGTGACTGCAGGTGCATCTACAACATATAAGAGAAATTTGATAAGTTCATGAATAAGAAAGATTTAAAAAGGCCATGAGGGGCAAATCTTTTACACAGAGAGTGTGGAATGAACTGCCAGAGAAAGTGGTGACTGCAGGTGCATCTACAACATTTAAGAGAAATTTGATAAGTTCATGAATAGGAAAGGTTTGGAGGGATATGGGCCAAGCACAGGTAACTGAGATTAGTTTAGTTTGGGAACATAGTCGACGTGGACTGGTTGGACCAAAGGGTCTGTTTCCATGCTGTATGACTCGATGACTGTACAGCCCACTATGTTCTTCCTAAAATATGATTACCAGAACAGTGCATACAATTCTAGCTCTGTCCTTAATAACATTTTACATAATTCCAGAATTATGTCAGTGCATTTGTCATCGTGCATTTGTTTAATTCAAGAATGCTTCCTTTATCATTTTATCTATTTTTGTCCGACCACCTTCAATATTTGTGGATACCCATTCTAATGCCTCTCATTGCATCTAGACCTCTCAATATCCTCCTGTTATCCCCTTCCTTACATCCCCAATTTTTGTGACATCTGCAAATTTATACAACAAACAGCAAAGCAACCAGTACTGAGCCCTATTTAATGCCATTTCAAGCCACTCTCTATTCATACAATCATCCATTGACCATTACATTTTGATTCCTGTCTTCCAACTAATTTACTTCCAACTTATTAAATTTACCTGAATTTCATTGGTCAGAAAAACAAAAACCTATCTGTCATGTAGGACCTTGTTAAATGCTTTACAAGAATCCACTGCACTATTCTCATCAATCCCCTTTGTTACTAATTAGTAAAACAAAGCTTCCATGCTGACTATCTAAGAGTAATCTGTGTCTTTCTAAGTAAAAAATCATCTACTAATTCCTCCATTTTCCTTTTATTTCAACACACCCCACCTGGCCCTAGTAGTCTATCAATCTCCAAGGATGTTAGTTCCTCCAGTATTTCCTTCCATATTATGGTTCTTGTATCTGGTATTTTTCACTCCTCTTTTAGTTAGAATGTCTGCATCACCCTCTCTTTTGTGAAAGCAGAGGTGAATGGTGCTTGAAGAACTATGTGTCTGTATCCATGTACAAGTTACA
>NW_025168060.1:0-1710 GCF_004010195.1 Chiloscyllium plagiosum | reverse complement strand
CTCTGGGACCCGGCCCACGACTCAGCATGTGCTTGCTCTGTTCCCCGCTCCGGGAACCGGCCCACGACTCAGCGTGTGCTCGCTCTGTTCCCCGCTCTGGGACCCGGCCCATGACTCAGCGTGTGCTCGCTCTGCTCCCCGCTCCGGGACCCGGCCCATGACTCAGCGTGTGCTCGCTCTGTTCCCCGCTCCGGGACCCGGCCCACGACTCAGCATGTGCTCGCTCTGCTCCCCGCTCTGGGACCCAGCCCGCGACTCAGCGTGTGCTCGCTCTGCTCTCCGCTCCGGGACCCTGCCTGTGACTCAGCGCGTGCTCGCTCTGCTTCCTGCTCCGGGACCCGGCCCACGACTCAGCGTGTGCTCCCTCTGCTCCCCGCTCCAGGAACCGGCCCACGACTCAGCGTGTGCTCGCTCTGCTCCCCGCTCCGGGACCCGGCCCACGACTCAGCGTGTGCTCCCTCTGCTCCCCGCTCCGAGACCCGGCTCACGACTCAGCGTGTGCTCGCTCTGCTCCCAGCTCCGCGACTCGGCCCACGACTCAGCGTGTGCTCGCTCTGATCCCCGCTCCGGGACCCGGCCCGCGACTCAGCGTGTGCTCGCTCTGCTCCCCACTCCGGGAACCGGCCCACGACTCAGCGTGTGCTCGCTCTGCTCCCAGCTCCGCGACTCGGCCCACGACTCAGCGTGTGCTCGCTCTGATCCCCGCTCCGGGACCCGGCCCGCGACTCAGCGTGTGCTCGCTCTGTTCCCCGCTCCAGGAACCGGCCCACGACTCAGCGTGTGCTCGCTCTGCTCCCCGCTCCTGGACCCGGCCCACGACTCAGCGTGTGCTCGCTCTGCTCCCCGCTCCAGGACCCGGCCTGTGACTCAGCGTGTGCTCGCACTGTTTTCCGCTCCGGGACATGGCCCACGACTCAGCGTGTGCTCGCTCTGCTCCCCGCTCCGGGACCCGGCCCACGACTCAGCGTGTGTTCGCTCTGCTCCCCGCTCTGGGACCCGGCCCACGACTCAGCGTGTGCTCGCTCTGCTCCCCGCTCCGGGACCCGGCCCACGACTCAGCATGTGCTCGCTCTGTTCCCCGCTCCGGGACCCGGCCCACGACTCAGCGTGTGCTCGCTCTCTTCCCCGCTCTGGGAGTCGGCCCACGACTCAGCGTGTGCTCGCTCTGCTCCCCGCTCCGGGACACAGCCCGCGACTCAGCGTGTGCTCGCTCTGCTCCCCGCTCCGGGACCCGTCCCGTGACTCAGCGTGTGCTCTCTCTGCTCCCTGCTCCGGGAGCCGGCCTGTGACTCAGCGTGTGCTCGCTCTGCTCCCTGCTCCGGGACCCGTCCCGTGACTCAGCGTGCGCTCACTCTGCTCCCCGCTCCGGGACCCGGCCTGTGACTCAGCCTGTGCTCGCTCTGTACCCCACTCCGGGACCCGGCCCTCGACTCAGCATGTGCTCGCTCTGTTCCCCACTCCGGGACCCGGCCCTCGACTCAGAGTGTGCTCGCTCTGTACCCCACTCCGGGACCCGGCCCTCGACTCAGAGTGTGCTCGCTCTGTTCCCCGCTCCAGGACCCGGCCCTCGACTCAGCGTGTGCTCGCTCTGTTCCCCGCTCCGGGACCCGGCCCTCGACTCAGCATGTGCTCGCTCTGTTCCCCGCTCCGGGACCCGGCCCACGGGTCAGCATGTGCTTGCTCTCTTCCCCGCTCCGGGAACCGGCCCAC
>NW_025168059.1:0-1709 GCF_004010195.1 Chiloscyllium plagiosum | reverse complement strand
CACAGTGTGTCTCAGAGGGTCTCAGGGAAGGTCACAGTGTGTCTCAGAGAGTATCAGGTAGGATCAAAGAGTGTCACAATGCCTCTCAGAGAGTGTCAGATAGGATCAGAGAGTGTTACAGTGTGTCTAAGAGTGTCAGAGAGAGTCAGAGAGTGTCACAGTCTGTCAGAGAGTGTCACAGTGTGTCTCAGAGAGTGTCACAGTGTGTCTCAGAGAATCAGCCGGAGTCAGAAAGTGTCACATTGTGCCTCAGAGAGAGTTAGAACGTGTCACAGTCTGTCTCGGAGAGTGTCACAGTGTGTCACAGTCTGTCAGAGAGTATCACAGTGTGCCTTAGAGAGTGTCAGAGTGAGTCAGAGAATGTCACAGCGTGTTTAAGAGAGAGTCAGAGAATGTTACAGTGTGTTTGAGAGTGTCAGAGAGGTTCATAGTGTGTCTAAGAGAGTGTCACAGTGTGCCTCAGAGAGAGTCACAGAGAGTCAGAAAGTGTCATAGTCTGTCTTTGAGAGTTTCTCAGTGTGTCACAGTCGTTCAGCTAGTGTCATAGTGTGTCACAGAAATTGTCACAATGTCAGAGCGTGACAGTGTGTCTCAGAGCGTGACAGAGTGAGTCAGAGAGTGTCACAGTATGTCTAAGAAAGTGTCAGAGAAAGTCAGAGAATGTCACAGTTTGTCACAACCTGTCAGAGAGGGTCACACTGTGTCGTGCTGTGTCTCAGAGTGTCAGAGAGAATCAGTATGTGTCTCAGACAGTCAGAAACTTGTCACAATCTGTCACAGTCTGTCACAGTCTGTCACATAGTGTCACAGTGTGTCTCAGAGGGTGTCACAGTGTGTGTCAGAGAGTGTCAGTAGGATCAAAGAGTGTCACGATGCCTCTCAGAGAGTGTCAGAGAGAGTCAGAAAGTGTCACAGTCTGTCTTTGAGAGTGTCTCATTGTGTCACAGTCGTTCAGAGAGTGTCACAGTGTGTCTAAGAGATTGTCAGAGAGTCAGAGAGTGTCACAGTCTGTCTCAGAGAGTGTCAGATAGAATCAGAGAATGTCACAGTGTGTCTATGAGGATGTCAGAGAGCGTCACAGTCTGTCCGAGAGTGTCACAGTGTATCTCAGAGAGTCAGAGAGAGTCAGAAAGTGTCACAGTCTGTCTCAGAGAGTGCCTCAGTTTGTCACAGTCTGTCAGAGAGTGTCACAGTGTGCCTCAAAGAGTGTCAGACAGATTCAGAAAATGTCACAGTCTGTCTTTGTGAGTGTCTCAGTGTGTCATGGTCTGTCAGAAAGTATCATAGTGCGTCTCAGAGAGGGACAGAGAGTGTCACAGTGTGCCTCAGAGAGAGTCACAGTGTGTCTCAGAGAGAGTCAGACAATGTCAGAGCGGGTCAGAGAGAGTAACACAGTATGTATCAGGGAGTCAGAGAGAGACAGAGAGTGTCACAGTGCGTCTCAGAGAGTGTCACAGTGTCTCAGAAATTGTCACCCAGTGTCAGAGAGTGTCACCGTCCGTCAGAGAGTGTCATTGTGTGTCACAGAAAGTGTCACAGTCTGTCACAGTCTGTCAGAGAGCGTTACCGTGTTTCTCAGAGAGTGTGAGAGAGAGTAAAAAAAGTCACAGCGTGTCTCAGAGAGTGTCACAGTGTATCTCAGAGAGTGTGAGAGAGAGTAAAAAAGTCACAGAGTGTCAGAGAGTGTCAGAGAGAGTCACAGAGTGTCA
>NW_025168058.1:0-1709 GCF_004010195.1 Chiloscyllium plagiosum | reverse complement strand
TTTACCAATTACATTCATCTATGATCTAGATGAGAATGCACAGGCATGATTTGTAAGTTTGATGACAACACTAAAAGGGGTAGCATCATGGAGAATGAGGAAGGTTATCAGGAATTTCAGAAATTTCAGCAGTACTTTGATCAGATGGAGAAGTGGATTGAGAAATGGAAAATGCAGTTTAGTACAGATCGGTGTAAAATCGGTGTAAGCATTTTAGAAAATCGAGTGAATGGTTGGTCCTTAAGGAGTGTAGTGGAGCAGAGGGACCTTGGTGGTCAGGTGCACGGTACTCTGAAAGTTGATTCACAGGTAGACAGGGCAGTGAAGAAGGCTGTTGGTACACTGGCCTTCATCAGTCAGAGCACTGAGTATCGAAGTTGAAGAGTTACGTCGCAGTTATACAGGACGCTGGTGAGGCAATATTTGAAGCGTAATGATCAGTTTTGTTCACTTTGCTATAGGAAGGATGTTATTAAACTGGTAAGAGTGCAGAAGAAATTGACAAGGATGTTGCCAATC
The DNA here is from genome assembly GCF_004010195.1 of Chiloscyllium plagiosum. Taxonomy (NCBI): domain Eukaryota; kingdom Metazoa; phylum Chordata; class Chondrichthyes; order Orectolobiformes; family Hemiscylliidae; genus Chiloscyllium; species Chiloscyllium plagiosum. The sequence goes on along the minus strand of NW_025168058.1, from coordinate 1,190 downwards.
TCTTAATGGTCTGAGTTTTAGGGAGAGGTTGGACAAGCTAGGACTTTTTAATTTCGAGTATATGAGACTGAGAGGGATCTTATAGACGCTTAAACGATCACAGGCGGCATGGATAGAGTGAATGCACCCAGTATTTTCTTCCCAGGGTTGGACAGCAATCACGGACTAGAGGGCATCAGTTTAAGGTCAGGGGGGTAAGAATAAAAGGGAAACTGACGAGCAATGATCTTTACACACATCTTGGTATGCATTTGGAATGAGCTGCCAGGGGAAGTGGTTGAGGTGGATACATTAACAACATTTAAAAGGCATTTGGACAAATACACGGATAGGAAAGGATTATAAGGATACAGGGCAATGGCAGGGAAACGGGTTGGTGTGAATGGACATTTTGTTCAGAATGGACCACTTTGAGCTGAAGGACCTGTGTCCGTGCTCTAGGACTCTATAACTCGAACAAACATTGCTTGTCTCCCACGGAATGTTATATTGTATTTTCCCAATTTACTGGAGCGAACTTGACCCTCGACCCTCCAGGCTTCCATGATGTTTGACCAGAATGTTCATACATTTGATATTGTTTGCGGACGCCATGCAAAATGCACCTTATTAACGTCACTATTCCTCAAAAGTTGTTTCAGAGTAAGGTTAGAAGTAAGGCTTTCTTACCACACAACACCAACTCCGAAATAACCTGCTCTCTACTTTGTTTCATAACACATACTTCAACCCACCTCATATACACTTATTCACAGCATGAGCAGAAACTTAGTTAACGGAGTTTAGATGCAACTTGAGACCATCCAATAAGACTGCAGTATTCACAATACTTGCATGTGTAATTTCTAGAGCACATGATGTTCAGATTTTCTGCTACCGTTTTGGTTTAAATATATAAAACAGCAATGTTTGCTTCTCCTTGCTATCTGTAAGCTCTACATAAACTGATTCTGTGAAAGCTGAGGGATATGGTCTGTGTCATTATTAATGATACACATGGACAAGACATTCGGGGAGGCTCACCTCGTCGCTGGGATGATCTGAATAAATGTCCAACAATACAGTACAAGCATCAATAATCTTCCCCGCTCTGCCCGGAAAAGTGTCACTGTATTCTGTCTGCCCCCTCATACTCACTGTATATCTGTTATAGCACGACCCCCGAACAAGATTCAAGCTCTATCTCCGAA
>NW_025168057.1:0-1709 GCF_004010195.1 Chiloscyllium plagiosum | reverse complement strand
TGGATGAAGTTTTCAGAAGCAAAGTGCCTAAAGTAGGGATGCATATCGAGGCTGCAATAGAGCTGGGAAATGGGGAACGTTTTGCTGACAGATAGGAAAATTAGAAAAAAAACTCAATTCAGTTTAAAATAGAATGATGAGATTGTACACAAACTTGTTCAGGCTCAGGTAAAAGATGGGAGAGGAATAAAGTCAGTACATGTGGGAGATCACAGCAGAGTTTGATGATATGGGCTCCTGTGTTATAACAGAACTGCCCGTACTGATTAATGCAGGAATGATCGATGGAGCAGAAGGCCGAAATTGAAATGAATTTATAAAAAATAGAGCATGTCACTAATTCTATCATTGATATGATACTTAGAATAAGTACTTCACAAATTAAACACTGTTATAGCCTCCAAAAGATTGATCACCAAAACAAAAACCTGGCCTGTGTAAGATACAGAGCACAGCTCCCTCATTGTCTGTGTGCAGAGATGGGGGTGGGGGTGAGTGGTATTGAACATTTCAGTAAGGATGCTGGACTATAGTCATGCAGGAATTCGTGAGTTTACCGCTTGAATCCTATTTGCAGATTTTGTCAGTCGTTTTTGTAAGTATGCAAATACCTTGTATGCTGCCAGAGGAAGTTTACTCAATTGAAACTTTAGATATTCAGGCTATCTTTTGTGAAAAGGTGATAAGCTGGCCTTGTTTACAAGAGTGCGCTCAGGAGAGAGGAATGAATTTATAAAGTACTGTATAATATTCACAATGTGCATATGAAAATGAGGATGTAAATTATTGGTGGCTCCACCTACAGTTTTAACATTGCTATTTATCTTTTGATATCACAGATGAGTTGTGTACGATTCTTTAAACACTATGTCAAAGAATGTACAAACGGAGGCAGCCGAACTGGGAGCATGCCATTCAGCTCCTTGAGCTTACCCTGATTGCACAAGGTCACGCTGAGCTGATTATAGCATTCAACCTGCATTCCCAAATAATCTGCAAATCTGTTCAACCCTTTCCTGACGTAGAACCTATCTACTTCTGCCTTAAAATGTGTTTAGGGTCTCTGCCTCCACTAAATTGTCAGCTAGAGAAATCCAAAATAAAACCACCTGCAGAAAAGGAAAGTTAATTGCTGTTTGGAATGGGTAATCCCTCATGTTTAACAAATGAACTATAAGTTTGCATGTTATATGTAAGTTGAAGCATTCTATCCATAGCTAATTTTTCAGGATCCAATAGAATGTTTATCAGACCTTAGCCTAACATAGTCTATTCAACAAATCAAGTCTGCTCCACAATTCATTACCATCATAGCTTATTGATGATCCTCAAATCCGCCTTCTTGCCTTATCCCCATAGCTCTTGATTCCCTCACTGCTTAGAAATCTGTCCACCACCTGCATTGATTAGACTGAGCGACAGGGTTTCAACAGGTCTATCATTCAGTAACCCTCTGAGAGAGAAGGCACTCATCACCTCCCTCATAAAGATATGCTCTCTTTGACTGAGGCTATACCCTCTGGTCCTGAACTCTCCCACAAATTGAGACAACCTTGTTGGCAATGAGCCTGTCAAGCCTACTAACAATCTGTTTTTGCTTTTATTGAGATCTCCTCTCATTCTTCCAAACTCCAATGAGTTTTGCACTAAGCTACTCAAACTCACTCCATAAGAAAATACCACAATTCTCAGATTAATTCTGTGGAGCT
>NW_025168056.1:0-1709 GCF_004010195.1 Chiloscyllium plagiosum | reverse complement strand
ATTCGAAATCTATATCCTCGAGTTCGACACTTTACCCAAGAATGGAAACAACTTCTCAACATCTAATTTCTCAAGCCCTTGCTGAGTCTTGTATGTTTCAGCAGTATCACTCATCATTCATTTGAGTCTTGTATGTTTCAGCAGTATCACTCATCATTCATTTAAACCCAATGAATGATCACATCAAATTTTTTAGAGATTCTCTATAACTAAACCCTTTCATCGCAGGAAAAGTCCTAATGTACCAACATAGTTACTTGCTGCACCAGCATGCTGACTTTATGTTTCACACATAGGAACACTCCAAACCCTTTGTATTGCTCCTTTTCTGGAATTTAAATAACAGCCTGCATTTTGATTCTCAGTGTCATCTTCAAACTCGGATGCATATTGCACTCAGCTCCCTCCTTCAAGCTGTCAGCATTGATTGTAAATAACTGATGCCAACAGACTGATGTTTGTGGTACTCCAGCAGATACACCTTTATCATAAAGATCCATTAATCCTGATTCTTCGATTTCTGTGTTTACCAATCATCATCCCATGTTAATACAGTATCCTACATCCTAGAGCTTCTGTTTTGTGTAAGAACTTTCATTTTGTAATACTTGTGGAAAATCTCTGGAAAGTTTTGCGTCTACCAGATCCCCTTTATAAAGTCCGTTGTTACATTTTCAGGCAACTCCAGAAGTACTTTGCATGAATTTAGAGGCAAAATATCATTTCCCGTTCACAAACCCACACTGACACTGCGTGAAGCTTTTCTAAACGTCCATGCCGGGCAAGTTTTCCAAACTGCACTAGTCCCATCTGCTTTCATTTGACCCATACGCCTCTAAGTGTTTCCCAGTCATATATTTGTCCAAATAATGTTTAATGTTGCAGCTGTACACGCCATGTACCACTCTTCCTCTGGCAGCCCATTCCATACCCACACCACACTGCGTAGAAACGTTGTCCCTTTGTCCTTTTTAAATATTCCCTCTAACACCTTAAACCCATTCCCTCTATGCTTGAACTCCCCCAGCCCGTGGAAAAACCTTGGCTATTCACCCTATCCATTCCTCTCATGATTTTATAAGCTTCTACAATGTCAGCCCACAACCTTCTCCACTCCGTCTGATACTAACTTCAAGAGCAAGCATTTAAAAATAAGCACTGCAAATTTGAAGCGATATTAAACATCACAGGTAACCAATACTCAGCCCAATCTTCATACTGTTATTTGTTTTTCTCCATGTTACAATACTAAGGCGGCATGAAACGCTTACTAATGCCAATAAGAAGTTAATCATCTGAATTCATTTGTCTAAAGGGGATGATGATCACCACAGTAAAAACGTATCTTTGGCCATATCTATATAATACCATATGGTCAACATTCTCCCTCCTGGCCTCCCTGTGGCTGTATGTGGTTGTGTCTTCTTTATCTTGCAATCAATAGAGTGAACCCCTTTCCCCATGTACACCTTAATTTAAACCCCTTTTACAGAATCTTCTCATTCACCACTGCTAAAAGCCCGTTTATCTTTTGCCACACCCTCCTTTCCCTGCCGCACATTCCCCAATTCTGGCAAGGGATGAAAAGACAATTTTGCAATTGTATTCAGTTTTGAAGAAGTGTCACACTGGAAACGCTAACACTGTTTCTCTTTCTCTGCAGATGCTGACAGACATGCTGAGTTTCACCAGAAATGAATAGGCACAGA
>NW_025168055.1:0-1709 GCF_004010195.1 Chiloscyllium plagiosum | reverse complement strand
GTACCCTCTCCAAAGCATCCATACCCTTCTTGGGACATGGCAAACAAAAGTGAATACAATACTTCAAGTATGCCGTAACCAAAGTCTTATAAAGTTACAACATGACTTCCTGACTCTTGTAACCAGTTCTCTGACCAATAAAGGCAAGCATGCCATTTGCCTTCCTAACCACCTAATTACTTGCATGGTCACTTTCAGGGAGCCATGGTATTGAACGCCAAGATCCCTTTGAATAATAAAGCTGTGAGGGCCCTGCCATTAACTATCTACTTTTCCTTAACATTTGAGCTTCCAAAGTGAAACACCTCACACTTGTATGGATTAAACTTCACCTTTAATTACTCTGCCCACATCTGCAATTTATCTTTTTCCTGCTGATTTATTTGACAACCCTCTACATTGTCTCCAACTGCACTGAACGTTATATTATCTGCAAACGTATTAACTCACCCAATTAGATTTTAATCCATGTCACTTCTATATAATTGTATCGCAAACAGAAGGGTTCCAGTACAAATCCCTATGGAAAAAAAAGACAGAAAATGAGGGAAATGCAGAATTCTTGAAGAAATCAGATTTTTTCAATGACAGAACAATTCTGATGAATAATCTTCTAAAGTGTGATTTTTTTTTAATTAACCCAATATTTTTATTCTGAGTTTACTGATCGGAATGAATATCCAGTACAAACTGTTTTGAAAATATTGAATCCTTTTAAGTGTTGCGTTCTCACATTAAATATTATTTAATTGTCATTTCAATTATCACACCATTATGAGATTTACATTTTAGTTCAATCCATTATTTATTAGAGCCAGTATCATAATGAAATATTAACATTCTTTTCAGGTTAACATCTGCAATCAACCAAAGTTCTCTCACCTAACACTCATTGTAACTCTCTCATTCCCTTTCATTTGAATTCTCGTATTAATGGAAGGATCATTAATCAGCCTTATCAATTAAGAGATGGCTAACTATTTTTCACATCAATATTTCATTTTTTTCCAACATATTGCACAATTACATTGCAATAAGGGTTTTCTCATCATTCATAAATTTGTTATCAGTCATTTTAAAACTTTTTTTTTTACCAAAATCTAACCGGTAATCATTGTTGAAATCCAATATCTCCAGCTGTAGATGTGGAACTATATCTCAGTACATCAACTGATACAAACAATATTGCACTCTACAATCTCTTAACTTTAGCAAAAATAATTTTAAGTGTGGAATCTTAGCTGGATTGAATTGTTTGTGAGAAAGTGCAGATTGAAGAAAGGTCACTGGGCCCAAGTATTAACACTGATTTCTCTCCACAGAGGCTGCCAGACCTGCTGAATTATTTTTCAGCAATTATTGATTTTGTTTGAGATTTCCAGCATCCACAGTTTTGTTTACATTCTTGTATTGATTGTATTTCACTTCAATTCTAACATTTCTACATTTCTGATTATTACAATAAGAGCTAAGTATTTTTCACGTTTAGCATTATTTAAATTTCACGTGTTCCTTGTGTAAATAAACCAGAATTAACAAATGTTTGTTCTATGCTTTTACAATAGATCTTGAATTCTTAGATATCACAATGTTTTGAAAACGAGGGAAGTTGTCTTTCGCTGAGTAGTCACATTGAATGAGTAATGCTTTATTTCTAATTCATGTGCATTAAAAAACAGGTTAATTTTAATTTATGCAGATGAATAACT
>NW_025168054.1:0-1709 GCF_004010195.1 Chiloscyllium plagiosum | reverse complement strand
AGTGACGCTGCTCCAACTCCTTTATTTTCTGTAACACAGGTGGAAGCAGAGACACTGCTCCAGCTCCTTTATTTTCTATAACACAGGTGGAAGCAGTGATGCTACTCCAGCTCCTTTACTTTCTCTATTACAGGAGGAAGCAGTAACGCTGCTCCAATTCCTTTATTTTCCATATTACGAGAGGAAGCAGTGAGGCTGCTCCAGCTCCTTTATTTTCTATAATACAGGAGGAAGCAGTGACGCTGCTCCAACTCCTTTATGTTCTATATCACATGTGGAAGCAGTGACGCTGCTTCAACTCCTTTATTTTCTATAATACTGGAGGAAGCAGTGACTCTGCTCCAGGTCCATAATTTTCTATAATACAGGCGGAGACAGAGACGCCTCTCCAGCTTCTTTATTTTGTATAATACAGGAAGAAGCAGAGACATTTCTCGAGCTTTATTATTTTCTATAATACAGGAGGAAGCAGAGACACTGCTCCAACTCTTTTGTTTTGTAAAATACAGGAGGAAGGAGTGACGCTGCTCCAGCTAAATTATTTTCTATAATACAGTAGGAAGCAGAGACGCCTCGCCAGCTTCTTTATTTACCAAAATGCAGGAGGTAGCAGAGACATTTCTCGAGCTCCATTATTTTATATCATACAGGAGGAAGCAGTGACGCTGCTCCAGCTCCTTTATTTTCTATCATACAGGTCGAAGCAGAGACGCTGCTCCAGTTGCTTTATTTTCTGTAACACAGGTGGAAGCAGTGACGCTGCTCCAACTCCTTTATTTTCTATAATACAGGAGGAATCATTGACGCTGCTCCAGCTCCTTTATTTTCTATAACACAGGTGGAAGTAGTGACGCTGCTTCAATTCCTTTATGTTCTATATCACATGTGGAAGCAGTGACGCTGCTTCAACTCCTTTATTTTCTATAATACTGGAGGAAGCAGTGACTCTGCTCCAGGTCCATAATTTTCTATAATACAGGCGGAGACAGAGACGCCTCTCCAGCTTCTTTATTTTGTATAATACAGAAAGAAGCAGAGACATTTCTCGAGCTCCATTATTTTCTATAATACAGGAGGAATCAGAGACGTTTCTCGCAGTCCTTTATTTCCTATAATACAGGAGGAAGCAGAGACACTGCTCCAACTCCTTTGTTTTGTATAATACAGGAGGAAGGAGTGACGCTGCTCCAGCTAAATTATTTTCTATAATGCAGGAGGAAATGGGGACGCTTCTCCAGCTTCGTTATTTTTTATAAAATGGAAGGAAGCAGAGACGCTGCTCCAGCTCCTCTACTTCCTGTAATACAGGAGGAAGCAGAGACACTTCTCCAGCTCCTTTATTTTCTATAACACAGGAGGAAGCAGTGACGCTGCTCCAGCTCCTTTCTTTTCTCTAATACAGGAGGAAGCAGAAACGCTGCCACCGCTCCTTTATTTGCTATAATGCAGGAGGAAGTAGTGACGCTCCTCCACCTCATTTATTTTCAACAATACACGAGGAAGCAGTGACGCTGCTCCAGCCCTTCATTTTCTGGAATACATGAGGAAGCAGTGACGCTGCTCAAGCTCCATTATTTTCTATAATACAGTTGGAAGCAGAGACGCCTCTCCAGCTTCTTTATTTTCTATAATGCAAGACGTAGCAGAGACATTTCTCGAGCTCCATTATTTTCGAGAATACAGGAGGAAGCAGAGACGCTTCTCGAGCT
>NW_025168053.1:0-1709 GCF_004010195.1 Chiloscyllium plagiosum | reverse complement strand
CTAACCACTGTGCCACCGTGCCGCCCACTGTTCTTCCCTGATACTGTCAAAATTGGCCTTTCACCAATTTAGAACTTTAACGAGAACTTTAGATCTTCTCTATCCTTTTCCATCACTATTTTAAAACTACTATAATTATGGTCGCTGGCCCCAAAGTGCTCCTCCACTGACACCTCAGTCACCTGCCCTTATTTCCCAAGAGTAGGTCAAGCTCTGCACCTTCTCCAGTAGGTACATCCACATACTGAATCAGAAAAATCTCTTGTACGTACTTAAGAAATTCCTCTCCATCGAAACCCTGAATACTATGGTATTCCCAGTCAATGTTTCAAAAGTTAAAATCCCCTACTATAACCACCCTATTATTCTCTCAGATCACTGAAATCTCCTTACAAATTTGTTTCTCAATTTCCCACTGACTATTTGGGGGTACATAATCCAATCCTTATAACGTGATCATCCCTTTCTTATTTCTCAGTTCCACTCAAAGAATTTCCCAAGGTTGGAGAGCCTGTATTTGTTTCTACTGGAGTTGAGAAGAGTGAGGTGTGGATGTGGGAACAATATTTATCCTTGTGGGGGAACCCAGAATTTGGGTACACTATTTTGAAAATAAGATGGAGACGAGGAGAATATTTCGAAGAGTGAGAAGGGTCCCCATTGAAGTATTGTCGTGAATTGTCTTGCCAACATGAAGGTTGAAAAGGTGTTCGCTTGTGTAGTGAATCCAGAACTAAGTGGCAGAGTTTAGAAATCAGGGCTCCCATTTTCAGCACAGGGATGCTGAAAATTATTCTCCCTTGGAGTGGTGTGAGAGGTCGGAACTCCCTGCCTCAGAAAGTAGTAAAGATGGGGAGACTTTCATCAGATAGCAGAGGATAGTTTTGTGTTGGACATAATAAATGGGATTAGTGGAAAGTGGAATTTGAAGGTTAAATGGAACAGCTCCAAACTTTTAAAATTGTAGGTAAATTCATGGAAATCAGTGGCATAATTCTGCTTCTCATCTATATGCGTGTTTGTGTGTTTGTCTCTGAGATTAATCAGGAGATTGTTATCTTATAAGTTATTCAATTCCTTAACAAAACCAAATTATAATTTTGAACAGTTATTCCATAATTCAATAGTTAATAAAGTTTGCTATTTAGAATTTATGATGCCAGTTCTTTATTTTACTTTGTATTTCTAGGCATTTTCATTCTATAAAGCCAACTTATGTTAATGTATAAAAACTCACATCAGCTGCCTTTTATTTCATTGATGATGTTTAAATGATTATTGATGAACAAATAAATCTCTCTTTGTCTCTCCCTACTGTGTTCTTTAAATGCTTTGCTGCCATCCAGTCACCTTTTGACCCTGTCTTTGATTACTTCATCAAGTATCTGTCTTAAAAGTATGGAGGCTTTTGGTTTGAACTTATTCATATTGATTTAGTTTCGTTCCTCCTGAAGAGATCTCCCTTCCTTCTTCAGTCTCTGAATCTGCAACCATTGCTTCATTCCACCTCCACTGTCCCATAATACAATCCACTTTCTGAGCCTGAAGCTGTGCTCAAGGATCAAACAGTTTTCACAGAGCAGGAGGAAGGCCTTCAGGCCATAGATTCTGTGCCAGCTTGCTGAATGATGTGATGATAAGACATGTGTTCTATCCTGTTTCTCTTGCAGAGGTGTGTTGTTTCCTTCAGACAGGGAGTTGGTAAACAG
>NW_025168052.1:0-1709 GCF_004010195.1 Chiloscyllium plagiosum | reverse complement strand
TAGAGAACAGCAGTCCCTGTGTGTATTACAGAGATCAGCAGTCCCTGTGTGTATTATAGTGAACAGCAGTCCCTGTGTGTATTATAGAGATCAGCAGTCCCTGTGTGTATGATAGTGAACAGCAGTCCCTGTGTGTATTATAGTGAACAGCAGTCCCTGTGTGTGATATAGAGATCAGCAGTCCCTGTGTGTATTATAGTGAACAGCAGTCACTGTGTGTATTATAGAGATCAGCAATCCCTGTGTGTATTATAGTGAACAGCAGTCCCTGTGTGTATTATAGTGAACAGCATGCCCTGTGTGTATTATAGAGAACAGCAGTCCCTGTGTGTATTCTAGTGAACAGCAGACCCTGTGTGTATTATAGTGAACAGCAGCCCCTGTGTATATTATGGAGAACAGCAGTCCCTGTGTATATTATAGTGAACAGCAGTCCCGGTGTGTATTATAGTGAACAGCAGTCCCTGTGTATATCATAGTGAACAGCAGGCCCTGTTGTATTATAGTGAACAGCAGTCCCTGTGTGTATATTATAGTGAAGAGCAGTCCCTGTCTGTATTATAGAGAACAGCAGTCCCTGTGTGTATTATAGTGAACAGCAGTCCCTGTGTATATTATAGAGAACAGCAGTCCCTGTGTGTATTATAGTGAACTGCATGCCCTGTGTATATTATATTGAACAGCAGTCCCTGTGCGTATTATAGAGAACAGCAGTCCCTGTGTGTATTATAGTGAACAGCAGTCCGTGTGTATTATAGAGAACAGCCGTCCCTGTGTGTATTATAGAGAACAGCATTCCCTGTGTGTATTATAGTGAACAGCAGTCCCTGTGTATATTATAGTGAACAGCAGTCCCTGTGTGTCTTATAATGAACGGCAGTCCTTGTGTTCATTATAGTGACAGCAGTCCCTGTGTATATTATAGTGAATAGCAGTCCCTGTGTATACAATAGAGAACAGCAGTCCCTGTGTATATTATAATAAACAGCAGTCCCGGTGTACATTATAGAGAACGGCAGTCCGTGTGTGTATTATAGAGAACAGTAGTCCCTGTGTATATTATAGTGAACAGCAGTCCCTGTGTGTATTATAGTGAACAGCAGTCCCTGTGTGTATTATAGTGAACAGCAGTCCCTGTGTGTATTATAGTGAACAGCAATCCCTGTGTGTATTATAGTGAATGGCACTCCCTGTGTGTATTATAGTGACAAGCAGTCCCTGTGTGTACAACAGTAAACAGCAGGCCCTGTGTATATTATAGTGAACAGCAGTCCCTGTGTGTATTATAGTGAACAGCAATCCCTGTGTGTATTATAGTGAATGGCACTCCCTGTGTGTATTATAGTGACAAGCAGTCCCTGTGTGTACAACAGTAAACAGCAGGCCCTGTGTATATTATAGAGAACAGCAGTCCCTGTGTGTATTATAGAGAACAGCAGTCCCTGTATATATTATAGTGAACTGCAGTCTCTGTGTATTATAGGGAACAGCAGTCCCTGTGTATATTACAGTGAAGAGCAGTCCCTGTGTGTATTAAAGAGAACAGCAGTCCCTGTGTATATTATAGAGAACAGCAGTCCCTGCGTATATTATAGAGAACAGCAGTCCGTGTGTGTATTATAGAGAACAGCAGTCCCTGTGTGTATTATAGTGAGCAGCAGCCCCTGTGTGTATGAAAGTGAACAGCAGTCCCTGTGTATATTATAGAG
>NW_025168051.1:0-1709 GCF_004010195.1 Chiloscyllium plagiosum | reverse complement strand
AGGAAAGGGACATTCTCACATACCCACGAAGAGAGCTGGAACCCTCTGATCCCATTCTCGAACTGATTAATGCTGCCGGATGCTTGATTGTGTCTTGATTGTATCAATCACGGCCAGAGCTTGTGCCGTAACCCGGATCCAGCCAGGGGAGAGCCGGATGGGCAAGGGAAGCCTGGCAAAATAGAATGCGAGACTGCTGGTTAAATTTTTCGCATCAATCCTAAGAGATTCCTAACCTGGAAGGAAATTAACCGGGGCTCCACCAGTTCACTTTTTTCCGTCTTGTGGTTTCTGAGCATTTGCTTTGGATGTGTCTGCTTGTTTTGCGGTTGCTGACTGCATGTATTGTCAGTTTCAGGTGTCTCGTCTCAGTGTGTTTATCCATCAGACAAGTGTTTGTTTACAGTGCGGTGAGCGATAATTCTTTATTGCTTGACCTGTCAATCAGTCACTGCTTCTATGTTCTGTGAGTACTCCCTCTGTCTTTCCTTGAAAGCCGAAGTGCAATGCTTAGCAGTCAGCGCAGGACGTCCAGTACGCCATGGGGGCAGGGAATTCCACCCACTGCTGGGATGTGCTAGCAGGGCAACCCCAACCATGTGGTGACAACGGCCCAGGACCGAAGTTGTACAAGACGATATTGAGGAGGCATGTAAGTTTCGATTCCCTACAGTGTAGAAACAGGCCCGACGACCCAAGATGTCCAAACCGACCCTTGGAAGAGTAAGCCGTGCAGACCCATTTGCCTCCCACCAATGCACCTGACACTATGGGCAATTTAGCACGGCCATTTCACCTGACTTGCACGCCTTTGTGATTGTGTGAGGAAACTGGAGCACACGGAGGAGTCCCACGCAGACATGGCGAGAATGTGCAAACTGCACACAGACAGTCGCCCAAGGCTGAAATCGAACCTGGAACCCTGGCGCTGTGAGGTAGCAGTGCTAACCATGCCGCCCTGTAAATACGTGAACTTCAAAATAAAGATAGGCGATTCTCTTGTTATCCTGGTTCACTGGCAGACACTGTGCTGAAAGAGACTGTGCTGAAAGAGACAGGGGATGGCGGTTACTTTACCCACTTTACAGGAGACTTTTACACATGTGCACAAGTAAATTGGCCATATGGGAGATCCTTTAAATTCGATAAGCTTGATTATTGTAGCACGGCCATTACGGGAGAGCACGTTGATCCCTCCTGTGACCCTCTATACATGCTGAAGTGTCTTGCAAAGTTTCGGCAGGTTGCCCAGCAGTATCAGACCGCGAAGGCGAAAGACTGCTGCAATAACAAGCGACACTGTGATCAAAATAATTCCAGATACATCCACACCGCCTTATGCCCCACAGTACCCGAAATTTCCCATACTGGCTTCAAAGCCAGACCCGTTGGGCCTGAATGAATTGGCTCAATTTTTTTGCAATGCATTACACAGCAAGTCCGCGATGGCACACATTAGCCGCCGGGCAGTATGAACCACCACTGCTGCCCAACACAAACGATAACTCCAGACTCACAAGAAGACCGAGTGCTTGCCGAAATTACCAGGCTACCAACTGTCAGTTTCCCCGCATCATGATCGGGTGCATTCCCCTGTATAAGACCTAGATCCACGCAGAGGTCCGGGCCATGCTACAAGATGCCCCAGACCCGTTGAAGTGACAGCTCCCGTTCTACAATTGAGTCCAAGAAATTTCCTGTATTTTCAA
>NW_025168050.1:0-1709 GCF_004010195.1 Chiloscyllium plagiosum | reverse complement strand
TGAAGGAACATGCAGTCAGGCAGAGCTCCTGAGAGAACCCTCCACTGCCTGATCAAAGCTACAACAGGAGCTGTGTATTCCAGCTGTGAGAACGCTGCGATAAAATGGAGGACCTTGGTATTCCGTGGTGTAGATTCACAGGGTCCTAATCATGTTATTGTTTAAAACCCTCTGTCAGAAATAGCACAGACAGAGAGGAATAGGAGGGGGCCATTTCGCCCGCCACCGCTACCGCTCCATTTGATATCATTATGGCTGACAGAACACATCAATGTCTTTCCCCAGCCCATCCACATCAACCTGTCGCCCAAAGGCGAAAAGACACTGAATAAACCGAAAATCTCTGTGCAACCGTGGGAGGGAAATGTGTTTAGAGACAGTGGGATTCAGCAGTTGGTTTTGTGAATGAGCAGTGTATTCTGGACTGATCATATTTGAAATGATGCGATTCCCTCAAAACTCACCACCAGGAAGGTGAGGAATCTTCTCTGGTCAGTAGCAGGGACGAGAACTCCAGACGAAGGGAACTGATGATGAATCAGCAGAACAATCATTGATTCAGCTGAAATCTGAACTAAACTCCGATTCTGTTGGGACTCAAACCCACAAACTTTGAATCACAATCTTAACAATGCAGTTGAAGTCCAACACGACTTTCATTGTGCCACAGAAGTGAGCTAGCCTACATTTTACTGCACCCAACGTTACGGTGTTCAAGTCTATCATCAAACATCTATTTATCCTCGCCCCACTTTCCAGTACCAGGTCCTTATCCGTACATGCTCTAGCTCCTCGAGTGTTTGGCTAAATACTCCCGAAGTGTTCTGAGGACTCTTAGATTTACCATACGTTCACACAGTGAGTTCCAGACAAACAACACTCTCAGGATGCAAACGTTCTTCCTATATCTTCTCTGAATATCCTCTCTCTAGCGTTTCATCTATATCCCTGGTTATTAACCCTTCCCATTATAATTTTATTCCTGTCGCACGTATCTATTCCCTTTCTGTGCACGTTAATAAATCCTCTCTCAGATTTATCCGGTCTCAGATTAAGAGCCCCAATCGAGCTCATCTATCTTTGCAGTGACGAGAGTGTAGTCCTTTAAAAGCACAGCCGGTCAGGCAGCATCCGAGGAGCGGGAGAATCGATGTTTAGGGCATGCCATTCGTCAGGAATGAGACTTTTGTGTGGGGTTTGAGGGAGGGGAATGGGGTTAGTGGTCAGGTAGCTGGGAAAGCGATAGGTGGATGAAGGTGATGAAGAAGGTGGTAGTTCAGAGGGGGATTGATGGCCGGGTCCAGAGAGCAGTGCCGAGTTGGAGGCTTTGGACTGGGATAATGTGGGGCGAGGTGAAACGAGGAAGCTGTTGAAATTCACATTTATCCCGTGTGGTTGTAGGGTCCTAAGGTGGAATATGAGACGTTCTTCCTCCAGGCATCGGCTGGTAATGGAATGGCCATGGCTTGTGCCCGAAGCATCGATTCTCCTGCTCCTCAGATGCTGTCTGACGTGCTCTTCAAGTACTACACTGTCGACTTTGAGCTACAGCCCCTGCAGCCCTCACTTTCGCTTAACTTTTCAGGGGAAATGGTCGAGCTCAGGCACCACGTTGGTAAATCTCCTCTGACCACCCTCCCGTGCAAACACACATTTTCTGAAGGCTGGCGGTCAGAACAGAACATAGAACATAGAACATAGAAGAATAC
>NW_025168049.1:0-1709 GCF_004010195.1 Chiloscyllium plagiosum | reverse complement strand
GAATGATGGGTGAACAGGATATTGGTATGAGTTCAGATGATGGAGAGTTTTGGATGAGCATTTGTTCTACGGATTTGCAACTAGGAGAAGGGTCAGCAGAGTCTTCGATTCATTAGGCCGAATCTAATAATAATTTATCTCAGTGTCATATTCATTGAGTGTGACAGAGGGATTGTTTCTTCGAGGCCGAGCCAGTTTCCTGGTGTTATCTTATCGAATCCATCTCATTAACTACCCACCTCTCCCGCAATATCCCTTTCATTCAATGCCAGCCTGATTCTCCCACCCATCATAGTTGTAGGTACTCACCATCATCCGGATGCCCCTGGCTATTCCGTAATCCCTGACACTGGTTCCATCTTTAAAAGGCCACTGGGCACACGGTTGCGCTGTCTGAGTTTCGAGCTGCCTTGCACAGTTTACCCCGAGCATGGCAGTTAAGTTCAATTACACCGCGGTTTATGAACAGAGGCGCGGAGGTCCTGGCGAATGGGGTAGTACAGAGGGGTATCATTCTCTTCCAAGAATAGGCCACCGAGCATGATCGAGCTCAGTACCGATCTCACTGCAATATCTGCGGTCTGAAGAAGTGTCCAGAAATACAGAACAAGTATCAGTAACCTTCCCCGCTCTGTCAGGATAAGGGTCACTGTATTCTCTCTGCTCCGTCACACTCACTGTAAATCTGTTACAGCACCTACCCCGGAATAAACCCCATCACTATCACGACTGCATATAGCACCTTCTCTCTCTCTTTCTCTCTCTCTCTCTCTCTCTCTCACTCACTCACCTACGCAATATTCCACATATTTGTAAAATGTTATGGAGAGTGACCTTATCTGAAACGATAAATCCCCTAACTCTGTTGAACTGAGCCTTCAGCTGTGACTGTCCCATCTCCCGCGCTTCTGCCCTCAACCTTTCTTCTCCCTGCCAGAACAATGATATATCTCCCCGTGTCCTCACTTCCTACTGTTCTAGAATCCACATCCACAGAATAAGCCTCTGCCACTTCCACCACCACCAGCAGGGCAGCAACATTAAACATATCGACCCCTCCCATCTACTGTCAGCATTTCACAGGGGCCATTCCCTCTGTGACACCCTCCATCACCCGAACACTTCCCCACTCCTCCCATGGCACCTTCCCAAGCAATTGTAGAAGCTGCAAAACATGCCCAGTCACTTCACACACACCCGCAACTGGCCAAGGTACCAAACAACACCTTCCAGGTGAAGCAGCATTTCACTTGTACACTTTCAATCCAGTCTCCTGTCATTGCTGGGGAGACCAAATAGAGAGTTATTTGAGGAACATTCCTAATCTGGCCCTCTCCTTGCTTCCCAATACAATAATCTACCTTGTTCTCATGCTAACATTTCGGTCCTGGGTAGCTGCAATATTCCAATGAAGCACAACCCAAGTTCGAGTAAAATCTCACTTTACACGTGGGTTTGTTACAGCCTGTAGGAGTTAATATTAATTCATCACTTCACAGCCTGATCACACTCTGGCAGTTCTCCATTTTCATGCATTGTCCCTCCTGGCCTCCCTATAACCCTGTGTGCTTGTGTCTTCTTTATCTTGCACTCAATAAAGAGTACTCTTTTCCCCCATTCACTTTTTAATCTCATGCCATTTCAAATCATCTTCTCGTCACCACTCCGCAAGGGTGGTTTATATTTTGCAACACTCTCACTTCCCTGTC
>NW_025168048.1:0-1709 GCF_004010195.1 Chiloscyllium plagiosum | reverse complement strand
TGAGGATTCAGTCAAGAAAAAGAAGGAAGTACATGTCAGGTATAGACAGGATAAATCGAGTGAATCCTTGGAAGAGTATAAAGGCAGTAGGAGTACACTTAAGAGGGAAATCAGAAGGGCTAAAAGGGGATGTGAGATAGCTTTGGCAAATAGGATTAAGAAGAATCCTAAGGGATTTTATAAATACATTACGACAAACGGGTAACTAGGGAGAGAATATGGCCCACAAAGATCAGCAAGACAGCTTATATGTGGAACTGCAGGAGATGGGGGAAACACTAAACGAGTATTTTGTATCAGTGTTTACTGTGGAAAAGAGCATGGAAAATACAGAATGTGGGGAAATAGATGGTGACATCTTGAAAAATGTCCATTATTACAGAGGAGGTGGTACTGGATGTCTTGAAATGCATAAAGGTGGATACATCCCGAGGACCTAATCAGGTGTACCCTAGAACTCTGTGGAAAGCTAGGGAAGTGATTGCTGGGTCCCTTGCTGGGATAATTAGATCATGGATAATTACAGGTGACATGTCAGAAGACTGGATGTTGCCTAACGTGGTGCCACTATTTAAGAAAGGTGATCAGGAAAAGCCAAAGAACTATAGGCCGGTGGGCCTGACATCACTAGCAGGCACGTTGTTGGAGGGAATCCTGAGAGACAGGATTTAAATGTATTTAGAGAGGAAAGGACAGATTAGGGATAGTCAACATGGCTATGTGTGTGGGAAATCAGGTCTCACTAACTTGACTGAGTTTTTTGAAGAAGTAACAAAAAAGATTGATGAGGGCAGAGCAGTGGACGTGATCTATATGGACTTCGGTAAAGTGTTCAACAAGGTTCCTCGTGGGAAACTGGTTAGCAAGATTAGATGTAATGGAATACAGGGAGGACTAGCCATTTGGATACAGAACTAACTTGAAGGTAGAAGACAGAGGGTGGTGGTGGAGGGTTGCTTTCCAGACTGGAGGCCTGTGACCAGTGGTGTGCCACAAGGATCGGTGCTGGGTCCATTGCTTTTCGTCATTATATAAATGAATTGGATGTGAACATAGGAGGTATAGTTAGTAAGTTTGCAGATAACACCAAAATTGGAGGTGTGGTTGACAACAAAGAAGCTTACCTCAGAGTACAACAGAATCTTGATCAGATGGCCCAATGGGCTGAGGAGTTGGCAGATGGAGTTTAATTTAGATAAGTGTGAAGTGCTGCATTTTGGAAAGGCGTATCAAGGTAAGGCTTATACACTTAATGGTAAGGTCTTGGAGAATGTTGCTAAACAAAGAGACCTTGGAGTGCAGGTTCATAGTTCCTTAAAAATGGAATCTCCAGTAGATAGGATAGTGAAGGAGGCGTTTAGTGTGCTTTCCTTTATTGGTCAGGGCATTGAGTATAGGAGTTGGGAGGTCATGTTGCAGCTGTACAGGACACCAGTTAGGCCACTATTGGTATATTGTATGCAATTCTGGTCTCCCTCCTATAGGAAAGGTGTTGTGAAACTTGAAAGGATTCAGAAAAGATTTACAAGGATGTTACCAGGGTTGGATGATTTCAGTTCTGGGAGAGGCTAAATAGAATCATAAAATTCCTACAGTGTGGGAACAGGCCCTTCAGCCCAACAAACCCACACCCACCCTCCGAAGAGTAACCCACCCAAACCTATTCCCCTATCCTATATTACTCTACATTTACCCCTGACTAATGCACC
>NW_025168047.1:0-1709 GCF_004010195.1 Chiloscyllium plagiosum | reverse complement strand
ACGGGAGGTTTCTGTCCTCCCCGAGCTCGCCTTCGGCCCCCTGTGTTACGGTGTGACAGGTGTACCGCTCCAGTCAAACTCCCCACCTGCCACTGTCCCCAGAGCGGGTCACGCCCGGCCGCCCGGGCGCCTCCGACCAGAAGCGAGAGCCCCTCAGGGCTTGCCTCCCCGCCTCACCGGGTAAGTGAAAAAACGATTAAAGTAGTGGTATTTCACCGGCGGCCGAAGCCTCCCACTTATTCTACACCTCTCGTGTCTCTTCACAGTGCCAGACTAGAGTCGAGCTCAACAGGGTCTTCGTTCCCCGCTAATTCTGCCAAGCCCGTTCCCTTGGCTGTGGTTTCGCTAGATAGTAGGTAGGGACAGTGGGAATCTCGTTCATCCATTCATGCGTGTCACTAATTAGATGACGAGGCATTTGGCTATTTGATGCACTCACCATTCGCGATGGATCGTGTCCATTGAGATTTTAACGTCGCTCGTCGACGAGTGAAATACCCTGATCCAGGGAAACCACAGCCCCAAGATCTAAAAGGGGACGGTAAAAGAAAATAAAAAATTAAAGTGACATTATGAAGCAGAGTTTCAGCGAGGCGAGGGATGAGCTCGGGTTATCAACCGTTAGACTAAGTTACCACTCATCCCTTGTTGCGGGTAGCGTGCATTTTATTTATTACCACCTAGTTTACCCACCACCAATTAACGTAAACTAGGTGGTAACAAAGATGCCCACTTTGGAAATAAATTCGTTCATAACAAGATCAAACTAATAACTTTGGACGACTTCATAAATTGTATCTTTTTCAACCAACTGTTGGATATACTATCAGTTTTGTAATAGTGGACACCTGCCCCTTGACAAGGAAGGGCCATCCATCTCTGCATCTCTATTAATCTCCAATTTGCATAGTTGGTATTAGCAAATTCCTCCATCCCATCTTCACTATTTTCAATGATGGTATCCACTTCATCCGCTCCTAGATTAATATTTGGATTCCAGATGTTTTCCATAACCTTTACTTTACTCAGTTTATGCATTTTCTCTGCCACACTATTACCTTCAAACCGAAATGACGCATGCAATACTTCATCTTCCGATTTCTGTAGCGTTCCGTATTTCCGTATAATCGAGATCGGAATGAAGGTTGACCATGTATTTAACGCCAGGTCGCCGTCACGGGATTTAGCATAAAGCCCTCCATCCGTGATAGATTACGGAAGGTGTAAAATCTTCTTCGCCGCGCTTTTAATAATATTATCTAATTTGTTAAGATAATTAAAAGAAACCGCTGATAAAACTAAATAATAATGTAGCCTAGGAATAAAATAGGTTTTTAAAAGATCTATATTTTGCACCGGTTTTAGGGGGGGGATCTTTTTAAATTCCTTATCCATACATCCAGTTGGTTTTCCCAATCAGCTTTACTAATTCCTAACCACGGATCTAGTTTCGCCCCTAAATATTTATCTGTAGTTCCCGGTTCTATAAATTGTATACTCCCTTCGTTCAATTTCCAATTTGATTTATCGTTGAATATAAATGTCTTGTTCCTATAAGTGACGTAAAATCCTTTAGTTTTCTTAATATTTACTTCCATCCCCGTATTATTACAAAATTATTCGACCACTTTTAAATTATACACCATCCCCTCATACGATTGGCTAATTAGAGCTAAGTTGTCCGCAAACGCTAACGTTGCTCAATGACA
>NW_025168046.1:0-1709 GCF_004010195.1 Chiloscyllium plagiosum | reverse complement strand
ACAGTTTATTCCTCTGCCTTGTTTTAAATATGCCTCACACGATGTAGAGAGCAAAGTAGATGATATGTTGAGATGTGAATGTACACTCAATATCGTCGTATTTCAATGTTATAATTGCCACTCTAAAAACTGTCTACACTCAAGACCAAATCCTCACTTGGTCTGGAACTGTGAACTAGGCCTTGGTTGGGAGTGCAGTGGAGGTTCGCCTGGCTGATATTAGGAATGAAAGGGCTGTTCCATGAGGAGAGGTTGGTTCACCTGGACGTATAATAAGAAGAATGAGTGGGGCGGAGGAGGATATGAGCGAAACGCATTCAATTCTGACAGGGCTGGACATGGAGCATGTTTCCCCGGTCTGTGAGTCTCGAAACAAAAGTCACAGTCTCAGGCTATGAGCTAGACCATTTTGAACGGAATTGGTTTCCATACTGAGAAATTTTCTCCAACAGAAAGCTGTGTAGGTTGTCACTCCACATATTCAAGAAAGAGAGTGACAACACTTTGGAAATAAAAGGTATCGCTGGGTATGACGAGAAAGCTGAAGAAAGTGTAAAGTACAGGATCAGCCGTGAGCATACTGAATGGAGGTGCAATCAAGGTGGGATGGATGCCCTGATTCTGCTTCTGCATTCTCTGTTGCAGTCAGTATATTGAGCTTCTGAAAATCTCATCCTGAAAAGTATCAACAGCGGCTTTCCTTCAGACATGCCTGAGTCTTGAAATGTGAACTTTCATTGCAGAAGTTGTCTGCATTTAGACTTCGGGTGAAAGTGGTTGACAGGATTTTGAAACACTGATGGTAAAGGAACCACTAATATAGTTCCACCAGTGGCTGGTGCGCGACATGGAGGGGATTTTTCAGATACTGACGTAACTGCTGCCTTTGCATTTCTGCATGGTTCGGGTTGAGACCTTGGAATATACTTTGAAAAATCATGAATGTTGTTGATTCACAGCAGCTGCAACCGCTGCTTATACTTGTGAAACTGCTCATCTTTCAGAACCTTTGATGTCTGAGTGAATCCTTGTGCACATTCAGACCAGATGAATAGCCTCTCCCCAGTATGAATTCACGCATGCGTCTGCAAGGTTGTTGCTTGAGTGAATTCCCTTCCAGAATCTCAGCAAGTAAATGGCCACAGCCCAGTGTGAAATCTCTGGTGCATCGGCAGACAGGCTAGCTGATTTGATAGCTTTTCATAATGCAAGCAGGTAGTTGACCTCTCCCCAGTATGAAAGCACTGGTGTCTCAACAGGGTAAAATATGCACTGATTCTTTTCGTGTACTCAGAGTAGATGAGTCCCCTCTCATCAGTAGCAGCACGCTGATGTTTTCAGAGTGCAGGCAAATCAGGGAATTCCTTCCTATGTCCTGAGCAGGTGAATAGTTTCTCCCTGTTGCGACTATGTTGATGAAATGCCAGTATTGACACGAAATATAATCCCTACCGGGATTTTCACAGTTCCTCCATATTGTGCATTTCACTATGTTTATGGATGTTTAAAAATCGGCAGACGCTTCATCCACACAGAACACAGTGTGGTCTCTTACGGGAATGACGAAGTTGAATGGGGGATAGGAGAGAATCGTGTTTGCAAGAGTTTCTTGTTTGCTCTGAGGCTCTTATTTGCTGCTTTTGATTTATTCTATTTTTTGAAGCATTAATGACAGTTTTTTTAAGCTTTTGCTTTTTTTGGAATTTGGA
>NW_025168045.1:0-1709 GCF_004010195.1 Chiloscyllium plagiosum | reverse complement strand
CACTATCAATATGCCTTTCAAATGTTGTAATTGCCCCATCCTCCACCGCTTCGTCTGGCAGGTCATTGCATACACACACCACCCTCTGTGTGAAAATTGTCCCGTTAGCACCTTTTCAATCTTGTCCACCTCACCTTAATTCTATGTCCACTAGTTTTGGAATTCCCTACCCTGGGCAAAAATCCTGATTAGTCCGTCTATCCATGGTCTTCATTACTTTATAAACGTCTGGAATGTGAAAATGTGACTCAACTTAACACGAATCGCTGTGTTTTCAGACATCCTAGGCCTAAATTGTGAATGTCAATACTGAGTTCCCTTCCTTCTTCTTCCCGTCACAGTTCTAAAATCATTTTAACAACTTGTTCAGCCACATTATGAAGTACCTCTGTAGGATTTTTATCTCGACTTTGGGCTCAGATGTAGGCACACTAGCACCACTTGGCAATAACCCCTAAATCTGGAACATTATTCTCCTGTGTGTTTGTTCATCAGCCTGTTTTAAAATACTGTGACATACCTCTTTCACAGGCAAGAACTTCTGGTCCAGAGTGAGAGACGTTACCACACATATTCAGGTATTGGAATCTAATCCAGAGATCTGGCTCAGAGGCATTGGTTTTACCCACTGCACATGACTAAAACCATGCCCAGATTTTGGGTTACATTTTAAATGTCAGCTTTCAGCTCGGTGTGGATTCATTAAAACTTGGTTAACTTTACTGAATTATACAGTTAAAAAGAATCACATTGTTAACCAGTTGAAAGATACTCACCTCAACTCAAGGATGTTGAGTTTTTGTGCTTTGACTTTGAGGTAGACTATGAAGATTTTCAATTGCTTGGCGGTGATTTTCACCTTAAGTGGCGATTATCTGTCGTCTGCAACATGAGGGAAAGTCATCCAGCAAACACACTCTGCACTATAAAGGATCTGGAATAGATACTTATTAGTGAACACCAGAGAGCATACTTTCTGGATCAAAAACTCCAATCACTGTTTCTCGCCTCTAACGTGTGACCACCTTCTTCTTTGAACCTCAAAGTAATCCAAGGCAGCTAATTACTTTCCAGCCTTTCTCCCATAGTACTATCACTCACTGGGCTGAGGAGTGGCAGATGGAGTTTAATTTAAATCTGTACAAGGTATCGCAATTTGGTAAAACAAACAAGTAGAGAACATCTACAATTAAATGTCGGACCATTGGTAGTGTTGTAGAACAGAGAGATCCAGGGGCTCTGGTGCATTTCTTTGAAGTTGGCGTCATGTGTAGGCACGGTGGTTATGAAGGCGTTTGGCTTGCTGACGTTGATTGCTCAGACCACTGAGTACAGGAGCTGGAACATTATCTTCAGGACGTCGCTCCTGAAGTACGATGTATTTCTGGTCACGCAGTTACATTGAGAACATTATTAAACTGGAGAGCGTTCAGAAAAGATTTACCAAGCTGTTGCTGGGAATAGAGTATTTACGTTAAAAGGACAGCATCGATGGACTGGGAACTTTTCCACTGCAGCGTAAAGGGTTGAGACCTTATCAGCCTTATAGAGATTTATAAAACAATGAGGGATATAGATAGTGTTGAATAGCCGGTGTCCTTTCCTGAGGATTGTGGATTTCAGGACTAGGGGGTAATTTTAAGATTACAGAAGAAGGACTTACAGAAAACATAGTATCATAGAGCTGGCCAGCTCTACCCAACTAGTTC
>NW_025168044.1:0-1709 GCF_004010195.1 Chiloscyllium plagiosum | reverse complement strand
AAACTTCATCCAACCACTAGGCTCTCATGATCTCTGTAACCTCCTCCAGCCTCTCCATACCGCCCTAGAATTCTGGCATTCTCAGTACCTCTACCTTTTCTTATGTGTATAACAACCATAAACACATTTAGTTTGTGATGGAAAGCGATATGTACACACCACAGGCCAAGCGTTATCAATGGAGGAAGGGCAATTGTAACGCGATTATGCAGGTCTTATGATGCATAGAAAGGGGTAGCAATATGCAGGAAATGGGGATAATCGAAATGTGAAGCTGGTTCAAAGAACAGACATCGCGTCTCCTTGAATAGCATGTCCCTATCAGGCAGGGATGAAGTGATAATGTAAGGGAACCGTGGTTTACTACAGAAATTACATCTCTTGTTAAGAAGAAGAAGGAGGCTTATGTGACGATGAGACGATGGAGCGTTACAGATTCGCTAGGAAGGAATTAAAGAGAGAGTTAAGAAGAGCAAAGAGAGGACATGAGTAGTCTTTAGCAGGTCGAATAAAGGAGAATCCTAAAGCTTTGTATAGGTACATTTGGAAGAAAAGTGTGACTACTGTAGGAATAGAGCCAGTCAAAGACAGAAGTGGGAAGTTGAGTGTGGATTCTGTGGAGATCGGAGAGGTGCTAAACGAACCTTTCTCATTGGTTTTCACTCAGGGAAAGGAGAATATTATAGAGAAGAATGAGATGCGAGATATTTGACGAGAAAGGATCGAGATTGGTAAGGAAGAGGTATTATCAATTGGAGAAAGAGTGAAAGTGGAAACGTCCCCTGAGCCGGATGGGATTTATTCGAGCATTCTCTGGGGCGCTAAGAAGGAGATGTTGGAGCCTTTGGCTTTGATATTTGAGTCTTCATTGTCTACAGGTTTAGTAACAGAGGACTGGAGGATTGCAAATGTTTGCCCTTGTTCAAGAAGGGCAGTACAGATGACCAAGGCAATTACAGACCAGTGACCCTTATGTTTGTGTAGGAAATATTTTGGACAGGATTATAAGAGATAGAATTTATAATCATCTAGCAAGCAACAATTTGATTGCAAATAGTCAACATGGTCATGTCTCTCAAACCTCATTGAGGTTTTTGAGAAGGTGACCAAGCATGTGTAAGAGGGTAAGGCAGTTGACGTGGTGTCCATGGACCTCAGTAAAGCATTTGACAAGGTTCCACATGATAAGCTGTTGGATAAAATGCAAAGGCGTGGGATTGAGGGTGACTTAGCAGTTTGGATTAGAAACTGGCTTTCTGTAAAAGGCAGCGAGTGGTGGTCCGCATGGAGTCCCGTAACTATGGTGAGCCACAAGGATCTGTTTTGGGACCACTACTGTTTGTCATTTTTATAAATGACTTAGATGCAGGCATAGGTGGATGGGCTAGTAAGTCTGCAGATGACACTAAAATCGGAGGAGTAGTGAAGAGTGTGAAAATATTTTGCGGGTTGAAGGGGCACTTGGACCAACTGCAGAATTGGGCTGAGAGGTGGCAAATGGAGTTTCAATGCAGCTAAATATGAGGTGATTCGTTTTGGGAAGAATACCAGGAAAGCAGATTACTTGGTCAATGGAAAGACTCTTGGTAATGTGGATGTTCAGATGGATCTTGGTTTCCATGGACATAGATCCCTGAAAGTTGCTACCCAGGTTGATAGTACTATTAAGAATTAATACGGTGTGTTAGGTTTTATTGGTAGAGGTATTG
>NW_025168043.1:0-1709 GCF_004010195.1 Chiloscyllium plagiosum | reverse complement strand
TATTGAGGGAGAAATATCTGAGATATTGAGGTAGAACTATCTGAGATATTGTGCGAGCACTTTCTGAGGGAATGAGGGAGCACTTTCTGAGGCACTGAGGGAGCACTATCTGAGGTATTGAGGGAGCACTTTCTGAGGTATTGAGGGAGCAATTTCTGAGGTATTGTGGGAGCACTTTTTGAGGTACTGAGGCAGCAATATCTGTGGTATTGAGGGAGCACTTTCTGAGGTATTGACGGAGAACTATCTGAGGTACTGAGGAAGCACTGTTTGAGCTATTGAGGGAGCACTTTCTGAGGTATTGAGGGAGCACTTTCTGAGGTACTGAGGGTGCACTTTCAGAGGTATATGCAGAGCACTATTTGAGGTACTGAGGAAGAACTATCTGAGGTACTGAGGGAGAACTATCTTAGGTATTGAGGGAGCATTTCTGAGGTATTGAGGGAGCACTTCCAGAGGTACTGATGGATCACTTTCTGAGGTACTGAGGGAGCACTATCTGAGGTATTGAGGTAGCACTTTCTGAGGTGTTGTGGGAGCACTTCCTGAGGTACTGAGGGATCACTTTCTGAGGTACTGAGGGAGCTCTTTCTGAGATAATGAGGAAGCACTCTCTGAGGTACTGAGGGAGCACTTTCTGAGCTATTGAGGTAGCGCTTTCTGATGTATAGAGGGAGCACGTTCTGAGATATTGAGGGAGCACTTTCTGAGGTACTGAGGGAAAACTATCTGAGAAATTGAGGGAGCACTTTCTGATGTATAGAATGAGCACTTTCTGAGGTATTGAGGGAGCACCTTCAGAGGCATTGAGAGAACACTTTCAGAGGTACTGAGAGAGCACTTTCTTAGATACATTGGGGGAGCCCTGTCTGAGGTACTGAGGGAGCACTTGCAGCGGTATTTGTGAAGCACTATCTGAGGTACTGAGGAAGAACTGACTGAGGTACTGAGGGAGCACTATCTGAGATATTGAGGGAGCAGTTTCTGAGGTACTGAGGCAGCACTTTCTGACGTATTGATGGGGAACTTTCAGAGGTACTTGGGGAGCACTGTCATGAGGTACTGAGGGAGAACAATCTGATGTACTGAGGGAGCACTATCTGAAGTATTGAGGGAGCACTATCTGAGCTATTGAGGGAGAACAATCTGAGATATTGAGGGTGCAATTTCTGAGGTATTGAGGGAGCACTATCTGAGATATTGAGGGAGCACATTCAGAGGCATTGAGGGAGCACTTTCTAAGGTATTGAGGGAGCACTTTCTGAGGTACTGAGGAAGCACTTTCTGAGGTACTAAGCGAGCATTTTCTGAGGTACTGAGGAAGCACTCTCTGAGGTATTGAGGGAGAAATTTCAGTGGCATTGAGGGAGCACTTTCTGAGGCATTGAGGGAGCACAATCTGAGGTACTGAAGGAGCACTTTCTAAGGTATTGAGGGAGAAATATCTGAGCTATTGAGGGAGCACTCTCTGAGGTACTAAGGGAGCACTTTCTAAGGTACTGAGGTAGCACTTTCTGAGGTATTGAGGGAGAACTAACTGAGGTATTGAGGTAGCACATTCTTAGGTATCTGGGGAGCACTTTCTGAGGGATTGAGGGAGAACTATCTGAGGTATTGAGGGAGGACTTTCTGAGATACTGAGGGATCACTTTCTGAGGTACTGAGGGAGATCTACCTGAGATACTGTGGAAGCACTATCTGAGCTATTG
>NW_025168042.1:0-1709 GCF_004010195.1 Chiloscyllium plagiosum | reverse complement strand
GACAGTGAGGAAGGATGTGTCAGGTTACAGCAGAATATAGATAAGCTGCAGAGCTGGGCAGAAAGGTGACAAATGGAGTTCAGTGTGAGGTGATTCACTTTGGTAAGAGTAACAAAAAGATGGGGTACTGGGGTAATGGTCAGATACTTGTTAGTGTGGATGAGCAGAGGGATCTTGGTGTCCATGTTCAAAGATCTCTGAAAGTTGCCACCCAGGTAAATAGTGCGGTGAAGAAGGCATATGATGTACTGGCTTTTATTGGTAGAGGAATTAGGTTCTGGAGTCCTGAGGTCATGTTGCAGTTGTATAGGACTCTGGTGCAGCCGCATCTGGAGTATTGTGTGCAGTTTTGGTCGCCATACTATAGGAAGGATGTGGATGCACTGGAACGGGTGCAGAGGAGGTTTACCAGGATAGGAAGATCGTATGAGGAAAGGCTGAGGCACTTGGGGCTGTTTTCATTGGAGAAAAGAAGATTTTAGGGGTGACTTGATAGAGGTGTTCAAGATGATCAGGGGTTTAGATAGGGTTGACCATGAGAACCTTTTTCCACGTATGGAGTCAGCTATTATGAGGGGACATAGCTTTAAATTAAACGTGGTAGGTATAGGACAGATTTTAGGGTTAGATTCTTTACTCAGCGAGTCGTGAGTTCATGGAATGCCCTGCCAGTAGGTGGACTCTCCCTCTTTATGTGCATTTAAATGGGCATTGGATAGGCATATGGAGGATAGTGGGCTAGTGTAGGTTAGGTGCGCTTGGATCGGCGCAACATCGATGTTTCTATGTTCAAAAACGTGCAGTTTCTTTCATTGAAATAATGAGGTACAGAATGATTCACCAATTGAATGAATGAGTGCAGTTTGATTTATTAAATGAATGAGCTACATCTGTTTCATTGAATCAATAAATGTACGATTGAAATTTGATACAATGAATGAATGCAGTTTGTTTCATTGAATGTTCGCGTTAAGCTCGAGACATTGTATTCATGATATAAGCGCTATTGATTGAATTAACTCGTGCATTTTGTGTTATTGAATGAATGCCTAAAGTTCGAGACATTGAATTCATGAGATCCGCTCTAGTCATTGAGTTAAAACGTGCAGTTTGTGTCATTGATAGAACGAGTATAGTTTGATTCATTAAATGTATGGATTAAGTTGGTTTCATTGAATCAATACATAAAGTTAGATACATTGAATGAATTAATGAAGCTTGATTCATTGAACGAATCAATGCAATTGGATTCATTAAATTACTGTGTTAAGTTTGTTTGATTAAATCAATGCATAACGCCTGATTCGCCGAATGTCCGATTGAAATTTGATTCAATGAATGAATGCAGTTCATCTCCCTGAATGAATGCATTAAGCTCGAGACATTGTATTAATGAGATATGCTCGAGTCATTGAACTCAGACTTGCAGTTGGTTTCTTTATATGAATGCGGTCAGTTTGAGATATTTTGTTTAACTTTGATCCTGCGAATCAGTAAATAACGTTTGATTCATTGAACGCACGATTGGAGATTGATTCAATGAATGAATGAATGCAGTTCGTTTCACTGAAAGAATGGATTAAGCTCGAGACATCGTACTCATCAGATACACTCTACTAATTGATGAATACGTGCTCTTTCTTTCTTTGAAATAATGAGTTCAGAATGATTCACCAAATGAATGGATGAATGCATTTTGCTTCATTGAA
>NW_025168041.1:384-1709 GCF_004010195.1 Chiloscyllium plagiosum | reverse complement strand
TGCAGGTGGGGATGTGCACAGGTTTTGAAGTAACTGACCGGGATAAGATGATATCACGGGGCTGGAGAAGGTTACACGGATATCAAGGGGTGGAGGTGCCGGAGAATGTTACATGGGTAGCAAGTTGCACAGATGCTGGACATTGTAAAATGGACAAGGGTTGTGTGTTGGTACAGCGATAGTGAGATTTGTACGTTCTGGAAAACATGACAGGTATCTGACATGTGAGTCGGTGTTTGACATAGTTACACGGGGAGGGCAGAATCAGTTTCCCTGTATTGCAGGAATAGGGAGCGTGTGACCATCCTGGATAATGTTACAGAGATAGTGCTAGGTTTGTTGCTGGAAACTGACGAGGGACAGGGACGTTTGTTGCTGTTGCAGAATGTTTTTGGGAGAAGAAATGGGTGAGGGTGTGTAAAAAAACGAGGAAATGTGCGTGCTTATAGGGCCTGGGGATGTTACATGGATAGGGCGTGGTGGAAGTCCTGGGGAAGTTGAAGGAATGGGGAGCGGTGTAGTTGCTACAGAATGTTACTCGGAATTGCAGAGTTGCAGGTTTTAGAGAATGTGACTGGAAGTGGGAGGGTGTCGTGGTTGGAAAAGGCTACAAGGATAGGGAGTGGTTGTGGGTGCTGGAGAATGTTTCAAGGATAGGGAGCGGTGTAGATGCCAGAGAATGATTATGTGTAGAATACGGGGTGCGTCGACGCTGAGCAGAATAACGCGAATAGGCTGTGACTATCCGTGCTGGAGACGGATGTGGTGTTCGCACAGGTGCTGGAGAACATTACAGGGATAGGGAGTGGGGAAATTGTTCTTCAGAATGTTACAGCAAAAGGGAGTGAGTGCAGTTGCTGGAAAAGTTTGGAGAGATAGGACGTGTGTGAAGGTCCTGGCAATGTGACAGGACGAGGGCGTCTGATCGGCTGCTGGAAACGTTGTAGGAATATGGAGTGATGTAGGTGTTAGATAATGTAACAGGGATATGGAAGAGTGCAGGTGGATGAGAAGGTTGCAAAGATCGGGATCGGATGCAGGGGTTTAAGATTGTTTCAGGAGTAAGGAGTGGGTGATGGTGCTTGAGAATGTCCAAAGATTGCTCGTGGGTGTAGTTGTTGGAGAATTTTGCAGGGGTCGGGAGTAGCTTTCGGTGCCAGAGCACGGGAGAGGAACAGCTGATCATTGTGGGTGCTTGAGAATCTTATAGAAATATGGAGTGGGTGAAGGTGTTGGAGAATGCAACAGGGATAGAGAGTGTGTGTTGGTGCTAGAGAAGTTTACAAAGATAGGGATTAGGTTACAGGTGCTGGAGAACGTTCCAG
>NW_025168041.1:0-344 GCF_004010195.1 Chiloscyllium plagiosum | reverse complement strand
TTGGAGAGTGTGGCAGAGATGGGGAGCTCTGAACGGGTTGGAGAATGTTACAGGAATAGTGTGAGGGAGTCGTGCTGGGGAAAACTACAGCGATACAGAAATGTGCAGGTTCTGGAGAATGGTACGTGGATGGAGATAGGTGCTGGAGAATGCTACAGGCGTAGGTAGGAGTTGTAGGTTCTGGACAATGTAACGGGAAGAGTGAGAGGGAGTAGAGGCTGGCGAAGCTATAGGGATATGGCGGTTTATAGGTGTTCGAGAATTTTACAGGGATTAGGTGTATCGGTAGATGAGAAGTCTAGAGTGATAGCGAGTTCGTGTTTGTGCTTGAGAATGTTACAAGG
>NW_025168040.1:0-1709 GCF_004010195.1 Chiloscyllium plagiosum | reverse complement strand
CTGCTGCGCTTTTCCAGCAACACATTTTCAGCATAGACACGTATTACTTAACAGCTAAAATGAAGGGAATTTTTAATAGGAAGACAACTGAGCAAAGTTGATTATCCTGACCTTTGGCCTCAGGAAGGATTTATTTCAATAAAAATCATGAGTTTTAGTCAGAGATTCCTACACCCTGCTGCTCCAGGATTCCAAATGGTTTGAGGGCAATGACATGGGTGGGAGGGGAGGTGTTAATGAGGTGGATAGATCAGAAAGCCAGGGGTGTGATGGATAGAAGAGCTATACTAATGAGGCAGACAAGGAGAGGCCTGACTCTGCATGATATTTTCTTGATGCATTGCCCATTGGGCTCCCAACACCAACATGGAGAGGCATTGCACAGTGCCTGAGTTTAGGCACAATCGAGTTTACTGATTGCACCCAACATACAGTGACAGAAAAATAGCCTCCGCAGCCATATTCCATTACTCTGCTCTTGAGTTCTGCCAAAAAGTGGGCTGATGCTGGATTCCCCCCCCCCCCCCTCACCCTCCAGTCACGTGAAAGCTCTAAACAGAAATTCCCTGTGAACATCTCCTGTGTTAGGCTGTGTATGCAGAGGCAGAGGTGAGGTGTTTGCATGAAGGCATGGGCAGTAGAACCCAATCCATGGCTTCGTCAAAAAAGACAATACTTGGGACTCGAGTCCACATTTTGTTGAGTCCTTACTCATTGTTCACTTCATATCAACTTTTATTTTCAGGTTCAGGAATATTGCAGGAAACATGATGCACCAAATATAGAGTCATCAAGTCCTAGAGTTACACAGCATGGAAAGTACCCTTTAGTCCAACTAGTCCACACTGACTAAGTTCCCAAAGTAAAGTAGTCCCAACTGTCTGCTATTAGCCCATATCCCTTCAAACCTTTCCTGTTCAGGTATCGATCCAAATGCCTTTTGAATGTTGTAACTGTATCTGCATCTATCACTTGCGAAAGCACTTCATTCCACACACGACCCACTGTGTAAAAAAGTTGTTCCTCATGTCTTTTTTAAAACTTCCTCTTCTCACCTTAAAAATATTCTCCCTAGTTTTAACTCCTCCACCTTAGGGAAAAGACTGGTGCTATTCAACTTATTTATGCTTCTCATGATCTTATAAACCTCGTTAAGGTCACCCCGCCATCTCTTACGCTGCCGTGAAAAAAATGCCAGCCTATGCTGCCTATCTTTATAACTCAAATTCTCCATTCCTGGCAGCATCCTGCTACATCTTTTCTGAACCGTCTCCAGTTTAATAATATCCTTTCTATAGTAGGGCAACCAGAATTGCACACATTACTCCAGAAGAGGCCTCACAAACATCCTGTACAGCCTCAACATGATGTCCCAACTCCTGTACTCAAAGGTCTGAGCAATAAATGCAAGCATGCTATATGTCTTCTTAACTTCCCTTTCTAACTGGGATGCAAATTTCAAAGAGTGATGCATCTGAACCATTGGGTCTCTCTGCTCTACAACACTACCTTCTACTCACACGGGTGTTGTATTCACAGCAGCAACTACCTTCCTGCACATGCAATTCAATAGAATTGCAGGCCAAGCTGACATGGGATTGAGTTCTGCCCCTAAGCTGAATCCCTTGATTCTTGGGAATAGGAAAGTTGTGGGTCTAGTGCCTGATTGCATTGCACATGATGCAACAAGTGTTCCCTAAAAAGGCGAT
>NW_025168039.1:428-1709 GCF_004010195.1 Chiloscyllium plagiosum | reverse complement strand
ATTAAAGTGAGTGAGCTTTTGTTTCTCACACTCATAGCCACCTTGGAGTAAGGATGCCCCTGAACAGTATGGCATGACATTATTGAACAGGGTTCCCATGTTCTGGAATAAAAAGTCAGGCTGTGAATCTGAAACCAAAGCAGAAACTGTTGATTGCACACTGTGGACATGTTTGGAATTTGAAAGAGAGAGCCAATAGGGGTTAGTGAGTTACATCCGATACCTGAACCTTTCATTATGCTCTGGGTGAGCTGCAGAATTGTTCCAGTATCTCTGTGTTGAGTTACTGATTGTTGAGAAATGAGATCAGCTGGCCATTTTTAGAAAGTCTTATCTCAAGCTGTTCCAAGACAGAAATTACTTCACATTGATCAACGAGATGCTGTCCAGCTGTTCCATTCTCTTTTCCTCTGGCTCTAGATAATAATATCCTGATTAAAAATAGATCTATAATTTCAGGATGCTTTCTGAATAACTGAACAAATATCCACTCTGCTCTGAACTCACATCCTCCAACCTTTCAAACATAAACCCCAGGAATAACCACAGGAAGCGAAATACAGACACTAAAGAAAAGATACAAACATTAATCTTCACAACAACTCTGCAAGTGTCTTTTACTGAGCACAGAACGGCCCTGTGATATTCCCTCTGTGATATTCCCTCTGTGATATTCCCTCTGTGACATTCTCTGTGACATTCCCTCTGTGATATTTCCTCTGTGATATTCCCTCTGCGACATTCCCTGTGACATTCCCTCTGCGACATTCCCTCTGCGACATTCCCTGTGACATTCCCTCTGTGACATTCCCTCTGCGACATTCCCTGTGATATTTCCTCTGTGACATTCCCTCTGTGACATTCCCTCTGTGATATTCCATGATATTCCCTCTTCGACATTCCCTGTGACATTCCCTGTGATATTTCCTCTGTGATATTCCCTCTGCGACATTCCCTCTGTGACATTCCCTCTCCAACATTCCCTGTGATATTTCCTCTGTGACATTCCCTCTGTGACATTCTGTGATATTTCCTCTGTGATATTCCCTCTGTGACATTCCCTCTGTGACATTCCATGATATTCCCTCTGCGACATTCCCTGTGATATTTCCTCTGCGACATTCCCTGTGATATTCCCTCTGTGACATTCCCTGTGATATTTCCTCTGTGATATTCCCTCTGCGACATTCCCTGTGATATTCCCTCTGTGACATTCCCTGTGATATTTCCTCTGTGATATTCCCTCTGCGACATTCCCTGTGATATTCCCTCTGTGACATT
>NW_025168039.1:0-365 GCF_004010195.1 Chiloscyllium plagiosum | reverse complement strand
CTGTGATATTCCCTCTGCGACATTCCCTCTGTGAGATTCCCTGTGACATTCCCTCTGTGACATTCCCTCTGCGACATTCCCTGTGATATTCCCTCTGCGACATTCCCTCTGCGACATTCCCTGTGACATTCCCTCTGTGACATTCCCTCTGCGACATTCCCTGTGATATTCCCTCTGCGACATTCCCTCTGTGAGATTCCCTGTGACATTCCCTCTGTGATATTCCCTCTGTGACATTCCCTCTGTGACATTCCCTCTGCGACATTCCCTGTGACATTCCCTCTGTGACATTCCCTCTGCGACATTCCCTCTGTGAGATTCCCTGTGACATTCCCTCTGTGATATTCCCTCTGCGACATTCCCTG
>NW_025168038.1:0-1709 GCF_004010195.1 Chiloscyllium plagiosum | reverse complement strand
CCAGCATCTGCAGTCATTGTTTTTACCTCGTGACATCATGAACAGAGCCTAGCTCTATTTGTTTGCAGGATAGTAAAACAAATAGCAAATATTGCAAACCTGAAATATAAACCAGACATGGTAATAAACCTGTCCTGACTGTTTACATCTATAAAGAGACAAAACAGGTAAATATTCTGGAGACAGACAGAGCTGCTGTTTAATTTCCTATCATCTTCAAGTGTACAGCACTCCCCCAGTATAGATATCCAACTGATTCTACAAGAAAGTACATAATAAGAGCGGTTTATGTTCGTGATCTGTAATTTTTGCATTAAAAATCTTCTTACTGCCTGAAATATAATGTGCTCAAAAATCCTCTAATTTACTGAGTTTATTAGCTTTTCCCGAATTGTTACTTACCATATCTTACTAACTCACCTGGCAAGGGTGGGTTGATTTATATTGAAAGTTGGAATTGGCCAGGCTTTTGTCCTCTGGGTTTTAGAAGAGTAAGAGGCAACTGAAATGAAAACGAAAATCCTCCATGGTTTTCACAGGGTAGGTGTGGAGAGGATGGTTCCTCTCTGGAAGAATTGAGAATTAAAGGTCATAGTATAGAATTCAGGGGCCACCCATTTAGAGTCATAGAGTCATAGAGATGTACAGCATGGAAACAGACTCTTCAGTCCAACTCGTCCATGCTGACCAGATATCCCAACCCAACTAGTCCCACCTGCCAGCACGCGGCTCACATCCCTCCAAACCCTTCCTATTCATATTCCCATCCAAATGCCTCTTAAGTGTTGCAATTGTACCAGCCTCCACCACTTCTTCTGGCAGCTCATTCCATACACGTACCACCCTCTGCATGAAAACGTTGCCCCTTAGGTCTCTTTTATATCTTTCCTCTCTCACCCTGAACCTATGCCCTCTCGTTTTGGACTCCCCGACCCCAGCGAAAATACTTTGTCTATTTACCCTATCCATACCCCTCATAATTCTGTAAACCTCTATAAGGTCACCCCTCAGCCTCCGACGCTCCAGGGAAAATAGCCCCAGCTGTTCAGACTCTCCCTATAGCTCAAATCCTCCAACCCTGGCAACATGTTTGTAAATCTTTTCTGAACCCTTTCAAGTTTCACAACATCCAATAGGAAGGAGACCAAAATTGCTCGCAATATTCTAACAGTGGCCAAACCAATGTCCTGTACAGCCATAACATGACCTCCCAACTCCTGTACTCAATACTCTGACCAATAAAGGAAAGCATACCAAACGCCGCCTTCACTATCCTATGTACCTGCGACTCCGCTTTCAAGGAGCTATGAACCTGCACTCCAAGGTCTCTTTGTTCAGCAACACTCCCTAGGAACTTACCATTAAGTGTATAAGTCCTGCTAAGATTTGCTTTCCCAAAATGCAACACCTCGCATTTATCTGAATTAACCTCCATCTGCCATTTTCTGGATTAGTGGTGCTAGAAGAGCACAGCAGTTCAGGCAGCATCCAAGGAGCTTCGAAATCGACATTTCGGGCAAAAGCCCTTCATCAGGAATAAAGGCAGCGATCCTGAAGCCTGGAGAGATAAGCTAGAGGAGGGTGGGGGTGTGGAGAAAGTAGCGTAGAGTACAATGGGGGAGGGAATGAAGGTGATAGGTCAGGGAGGAGAGGGTGGAGTGGATAGGTGAAAAAACAGATAGGCAGGTAGGACAAGTCCAGACAAGTCA
>NW_025168037.1:1346-1709 GCF_004010195.1 Chiloscyllium plagiosum | reverse complement strand
GGCCTGGAGCGAGGAGCAGAGTGTGTCCTGGAGTGTGGAGCAGAGTGAGGCCTGGAGCGAGGAGCAGAGTGTGTCCTGGAGCGAGGAGCAGATTGAGTCCTGGAATGAGGAGCAGAGTGAGTCCTGGAGTGGGGAGCAGAGTGAGTCCTGGAGCGAGGAGCAGAGTGAGGCCTGGAGTGGGGAGCAGAGTGAGGCCTGGAGCGAGGAGCAGAGTGAGGCCTGGAGCGGGGAGCAGAGTGAGTCCTGGAGTGGGGAGCAGAGTGAGTCCTGGAGCGAGGAGCAGAGTGAGTCCTGGAGTGAGGATCAGTGTGAGTCCTGGAGCGGGGAGCAGAGTGAGTCCTGGAGTGAGGAGCAGTGTGAGTC
>NW_025168037.1:0-817 GCF_004010195.1 Chiloscyllium plagiosum | reverse complement strand
GTCCTGGAGTGAGGAGCAGAGTGAGTCCTGGAGTGAGGATTGGAGTGTGTCCTGGAGTGAGGAGCAGAGTGAGTCCTGGAGTGAGGATTGGAGTGTGTCCTGGAGTGAGGAGCAGAGTGAGTCCTGGAGTGGGGACCAGAGTGTTTCCAGGATTGAGGAGCAAACAGAGTTCTGGAGTGAGGAGCAGAGTGAGTCCTGGAGTGGGGACCAGAGTGTTTCCAGGATTGAGGAGCAAACAGAGTTCTGGAGTGAGGAGCAGAGTGAGTCCTGGACTGGGGAGCAGAGTGTTTCCTGGAGTGGCGAGCAGAGTGAGTCCAGGAGTGAGGAGCAGAGTGAGTCCCGGAGTGGGGAGCAGAGTAAGTCCTGGAGTGAGGAGCGGAGTGAGTCCTGCGTCGAGGAGCTGTTTGTGTCCTGGAGTGAGGAGCAGAGTGAGTCCTGGAGTGGGGACCAGAGTGTTTCCAGGATTGAGGAGCAAACAGAGTTCTGGAGTGAGGAGCAGGGTGAGTCCTGGATTGTGGAGCAGATTGAGTCCTAGATTGTGGAGCAGATTGAGTCCTGGAGTGAGGAGCAGAGTGAGTCCTGGAGTGAGGAGCAGAGTGAGTCCTGGAGTGAGGATTGGAGTGTGTCCTGGATTGAGGAGCAGAGTGAGTCCTGGACCGTGGATCAGAGTCAGTACTGGAGTGAGGAGCAGAGTGTGTCCTGGATTGGGGAGCAGAGAGTGTCCTGGATTGAGAAGCGGAGTGAGGCCTGGAGTGAGGAGCAGAGTGAGCCCCGAAGTGAAGTCCAGAGTGAGTCCTGGAGTGAGTAGCAGAATGCG
>NW_025168036.1:0-1709 GCF_004010195.1 Chiloscyllium plagiosum | reverse complement strand
CCCCACCTTACTAGTTTAAATTCTCCCAAGCAGTTCTAGCAAATTTCCCTGCCAGTCCCCTTCCAATTTAGGTGCAATCCGGCCTTCTTGTACAGCTCACTTCTACCCCAAAAGAGATTGCAATGATCCAAAAATGTGAATCCTTCTCCCATACACCAGCTCCTCAGCCATGGAGTCATCTGCTCTATCCTCCTATTCCTGCCCTCACTAGCTCGTAGCACTGGGAGTATTCCAGATATTACTATCCTTGAGGACCTCCTTTTAGCGGGCAGCATGGTGGCACAGTGGTTAGCACTGCTGCCTCACAGTGCCAAAGACCTGGGTTCAATTCCCGCCTCAAGCGACTGACTGTGTGGAGTTTGCACATTCTCCCTGTGTCTGTGTGGGTTTCCACCGGGTGCTCTGGTTTCCTCCCACAGTCCAAAAATGTGCAGGTTAGTTGAATTGCCCGTAGTGCTAGGTGCAGGGGTAAATGTAGGGGGGTGGGTGTGGGTCGGTGTGGACTTGTTGGGCCGAAGGGCCTGCTTCCACACTGTAAGTAATCTAATCTAAATTTCTGCCTAACTCTCTGTAATCTCACTTCAGAATCTCAACCTTTTCCCTTCCTATATCGTTGGTTCCAATGTGGACAATGACCTCTTGCTGGCCCCTCTCCCCCGTGAGAACATTCTGCACCCTCTCTGAGACATCCTTGATCCTGGCACCAGGGAAATAACACTCCATTCTGCTTTTTCTCTGCTGGCCACAGGAACGTCTGTCTTTACATCGGACTACAGAATCCTCTAACACAATTGATCTCTGGAAGCTGACGTACCCCTCGTTGCATTAGAGCCAGTCTCAATACCAGAAACTTGGCTTTTCGTGCTACGTTCCCCTGAGAATCCATAACCCCCCCTACATTTTCCAAAACAGCATACCTGTTTGAAATGGGTATATCCACAAAAGACTCCTGCCCTTGGTGCCTACCTTTCTTACCCTTCCTGGAGTTAACCCATCTATGTGACTGTATCTGAGACTTTCCCCCCTTCCTATAATTGCCATCCATCACATACTAGGTAAAAACAATGACTGCAGATGCTGGAAACCAGATTCTGGATTAGTGGTGCTGGAAGAGCACAGCAGTTCAGGCAGCATCCGAGGAGCAGTAAAATCGACGTTTCGGGCAAAAGCCCTTCATATCCTGATGAAGGGCTTTTTCCCAAAACGTTTATTTTACTGCTCCTTGATGCTGCCTGAACTGCTGTGCTCTTCCAGTACCACTAATCCAGAATCCATCACATACTGTTGCTGTTGCAAATTCCTCATCGCTTCTATCTGTCTCTGCAACCACTCGATCTGATATCCTGATGAAGGAGCAGCTCTCTGAAAGCTAGTGGTTTCAAATAAACCTGTTGGACTATAACCTGGTGTAGCGTGATTCTTAACGTTGTACATCCTTCTATGACACACCCCAAGCCAAGTGCAAACCTGCCACCTGCTTGGAGTGAAAACACCCCGCCCATAAGAATCAACCACACGCCCCATCCCCAACTACTGCTCACAGTCAAGATAGGCCAGTCCCTTTCACCAGCGCCACTCTAATCTAGACTGTGGTTTCCAGCATCTGCAGTCCTTGTCTTTACCCAGTCCCCTCACCCAGCTCAGAGTCAAGGTCCAGCCCGGCCCAGCTAACAGTCTAGGATGGAAATGTGTTGCTGGAAAAGCGCAGC
>NW_025168035.1:1591-1709 GCF_004010195.1 Chiloscyllium plagiosum | reverse complement strand
GAGCCTCCTGAGTCATTCAGTGTGATCATGGCTGGTCTTTTTTTGGGATCATCTCCACATACCCACCCACTCACCATCACCCTTAATTCCTTTCCTGTTCAAAAATCTATCTCTCTTA
>NW_025168035.1:0-1520 GCF_004010195.1 Chiloscyllium plagiosum | reverse complement strand
ATTCCCAACCCTCTGGGTGAAGAACTTCCTTCTCAATTCAGTCCTAATCTGTTCCTTCTTATTTTGAGGCTATGCCCACTTGTCCCAGTTTCACCTGCCGGTGGAAACACCCTCTTTACTTCTATCTTATCTATTCCACTCCCACCCCACCATCCCCAGTATTCCAGGAAATTCCAAGGAATATTATCCCAGTCTGCTCAGTCTCTCCTCATAAGCCACCCCCTTGAAGTCCGGAATCAACCTAGTGAACCTCCTCCTCTGCACCACCTCCAGTGCCAGTACATCCTTTCTCTAGTAAGGAAACAAAGCCTGCACACAGTCCTCCAGGTGTGGCCTCCCCAGCACCCTATACAGCTGCAATGTAACCTCCCTGCTTTTAAACTCAATCCCTTTAGCGATGAAAGACAAAATTCCACTTTCCTTCTGAATTACTTGTTGCACCTGCAGACTAACATTCTCTGATCCACGCACAAGGACCTCCAGGTCCCTCTGCACAGCATCATGCTGCAAGTTTCTTTCACCATTCAGAAACAGTCCCTCTCACAGTTATTCCAAATTGTATGATTTCACATTTATTAACATTGTACTCCATCTACCAGACCCTTGACCACTCACTTGAACTATCGATGTCCCTTTGGAAACTTTCAGAGTGCTCTGCACACTTTACACTACCACTCACCTTCGTGTCATCCACAAACATTAACACTAAATGTCGTCCCAACTCCAAATCATCTCTATAAATTGTGAATAATTGTGGTCCTAATGGTAATCACTGAAGCAACACTTGTCACTGATCACCAACCAGAAACGCACTCATTTATCCCCATTCTTTGCTTCCTGTCAGTTAACCCATCCTGTATCCATGCTAATACATGGCCTGTATGTTTAGCTTATGCCAGGCCCTTTTGTGCAACACCTTGTCAAATGAGGGAAGATTCCACACGCCGTCTCACTGCATTTCAACAAAAGCACATCACACACACGGTTAGAAACCAGAACTGCAAAGGTTGAGACACTGTCACCCCCTCCCTTCATGTTTGTGTATCTGTCCAACTTCTCTCTGTCTCATTCTCTCTATCCGAGGCTGTCATCTTCACTCATGTGCTGAGAACTATTTCTCCTGCAATTTCAGTGCTCAGTGACAGGAGATTATCACCACCCCCAACCCAGCCCTTGTACCTATTCCCTGCCCCACACATCCCCATTCCCACGGCCCTCCAGGCTGACTCCCTTCCCTGCCTTTCCGCACCCTCCCTCTCACTGCATCCCCAACTACCTCCTCAGTGGAATTGATAGTCTAGTGGTATTGTCGCTTGACTATTAATCTAGAAATTCAGAATAATGCTCTGGGGACCTGGGTTCAAATCGTGCCATGGCAGATGATGGAGTTTGAATTCAATTTTTTTTAAAAACGGAATTAAGGGTTAACCGTGAAACCATTGTCAATTGTTGGAAAAAACTATCAGATTCATTAATGTCCTTTAGGAAAGGAAATTTGCCATCATTACTGGGTCTGGCCT
>NW_025168034.1:0-1709 GCF_004010195.1 Chiloscyllium plagiosum | reverse complement strand
AGAGAGCCCTGTCTGTTACTCTAGTCCAATCAGGTAGCCCTGTCTGTTAGTCTAGTCCAATCAGGGAGCCCTGCCTGTGACTCTAGTACAATCAGGGAGCCCTGTCTGTTACTCTAGTCCAATCAGGGAGCCCTGTCTGTGACTCTAGTCCAATCAGGAAGCCCTGTCTGTTACTCTAGTCCAATCAGAGAGTCCTGTCTGTGACTCTAGTCCAATCAGGGAGCCCTGTCTGTTACTCTAGTCCAATCAGAGAGCCCTGTCTGTGACTCTAGTCCAATCAGGAAGCCCTGTCTGTTACTCTAGTCCAATCAGAGAGTCCTGTCTGTGACTCTAGTCCAAACAGGGAGCCCTGTCTGTTACTCTAGTCCAATCAGAGAGTCCTGTCTGTGACTCTAGTCCAATCAGGGAGCCCTGTCTGTTACTCTAGTCCAATCAGGGAGCCCTGCCTGTGACTCCAGTACAATCAGGGAGCCCTGTCTGTTACTGTAGTCCAATCAGAGAGCCCTGTCTGTTACTGTAGTCCAATCAGGGAGCCCTGTCTGTGACTCTAGTCCAATCAGGGAGCCCTGTCTGTGACTCTAGTCCAATCAGAGAGTCCTGTCTGTGACTCTACTCCAATCAGGGAGCCCTGTCTGTTACTCTAGTCCAATCAGGGAGCCCTGTCTGTGACTCTAGACCAATCAGAGCGCCCTGTCGGTTACTCTAGTCCAATCAGGGAGCCCTGTCTGTTACTCTAGTCAAATCAGGGAGCCCTGTCAGTTACTCTAGTCCAATCAGGGAGCCCTGTCTGTGACTCTACTCCAATCAGGGAGCCCTGTCAGTTACTCTAGTCCAATCAGGGAGCCCTGTCTGTTACTCTAGTCCAATCAGAGAGCCCTGGCTGTTACTCTAGTCCAATCAGGGAGCCCAACCTGTGACTCTAGTCCAATCAGGGAGCCCTGACTGTTACTCTAGTCCAATCAGGGAGCCCTGTCTGTTACTCTAGTCCAATCAGAGAGCCCTGTCTGTTAATCTAGTCCAATCAGGGAGCCCTGTCGGTTACTCTTGGCCAATCAGGGAGCCATGTCTGCTACTCTAGTCCAATCAGGGAGCCCTGTCGGTTACTCTAGTCCAATCAGAGAGCCCTGTCTGCTTCTCTAGTCCAATCAGAGAGCCCTGTCTGTTACTCTAGTCAATTCAGGGAGCCCTGTCTGTGACTCTAGTCCAATCAGAGAGCCCTGTCTGTGACTCTAGTCCAATCAGAGAGCCCTGTCTGTTACCCTTGTCCAATCAGGGAGACCTGTCTGTTACTCTAGTCCAATCAGAGAGCCCTGTCTGTTACTCTAGTCCAATCAGGGAGCCCTATCTGTGACCCTAGTCCAATCAGGGTGCCCTGTCTGTGACTCTAGTCCAATCAGGGAGCCTTGTCTGTTACTCTAGTCCAATCAGAGAGCCCTGTCTGTTACTCTAGTCCAATCAGGAAGCCCTGTCTGTTACTCTAGTCCAATCAGAGAGCCCTGTCTGTGACTCTAGTCCAATCAGTGAGTCCTGTCAGTGACTCTAGTCCAATCAGGGAGCCCTGTCTGTTACTCTAGTCCAATCAGCGAGCCCTGTCTGTGACTCTAGTCCAATCAGAGGGCCCTGTCTGTTACTCTAGTCCAATCAGGGAGCCCATCCTGTGACTCTAGTCCAATCAGGGAGCCCTGCCTGTGACTCTAGTCCAATCAGGG
>NW_025168033.1:0-1709 GCF_004010195.1 Chiloscyllium plagiosum | reverse complement strand
CATTGTGGAAGAGTGTAGGAGATTGAGAGTTACGGTGGTGTGTATGTAGGAGTGTTTGCATGATGATCGGGGATATATAGGAGAGTGAGTGTGTCGGTGTGGGAGCGTGTAGCACAGTGAGCGTTACGGTAAGGGAGTGTGTAGGAGAGTGAGTGTGACGCTGTGCGAGTGTGTACGAGAGTCAGCGTGACGGTTTGGGAGTGAGTAGAAGAGTGAGTGCGACGGTGGGGGAGTGTGTAGGAGTGAGAGTTTGACGTTGGTGGTGTGTGTAGGAGAGTGGGTATGACGGTTTGGGAATGTGTAGGAGAGTGAGTGTGACAGTGTAGGAGTGTGTAGGATAGTGAGCGTGATGGTGAGGGAGTGTGTAGGAGCGTGAGCGTGACGTTGAGGGAGTGGGTAGGAGAGTGAGTGTGACGGTGAAGCAGTGTGTAGGAAAGGGAGTGTGACGGTGTGGGAGTGCGCAGGAGAGTGAGCATGATAGTGTGGGCATGTGTAGTAGAGTGAGTGTGAAATTGTGGGAGTGTGTAGGAGAGTGAGCATGATGGTGAAGGAGTGGGTAGGAGAGTGTGAGACTGTGGGAGTGTGTACGAGCGTGAGCGTGACGGAGAGTGAGTAGGACGTTGTGGGAGTGTATAGGAGAGTGAGCGTGACGGTGAGAGAGTGTGTTGGATATTGAGTGTGACGGTGTGGGAGTGTGTAAGAGAGTGAGTGTGACGGCGGGTGAGTGTTTAGGAGAGAGTGTGATGGTGGGGAAGTGTGTAGGAGAGTGATTGTGATGGTGGGAGATTGTGTAGGAGAGTGAGTGTGCCGGTGTAGGAGTGTGTAGGAGAGAGTGTGTGACGGTTTGGGAGTGTGTCAGAGAGTGCGCATGACGTGAGAGTGTGTATGAGAGTGAGTGTGACGGTGTGGGAGTGTGTAGGAGCGTGAGTGTGACGATGTGGGAGTGTGTAGAGAGTGAGTGTGACGGTGTGGGAGTGTGTACGAAAGTGAGTGTGCCAGTGTGAGAGTGTGTAGGAGCGTGAGTGTGACGATGTGGGAGTGTGTAGGCGAGTGAGTGTGGGAGTGTGTAGGAGAGAGAATACGACAGTGAGAGACTGTATAGGAGAAGGCGAGTAACGGTTTGGGAATGTTTAGGAGAGTGAGTGTGATGGTGGAGGAATTTGTAGGAGACTGAGTGCAACGGTGTGGAGTTGTGTGGGAGAGTGAGAATCTGACGGTTTGGGTGTGTGTATGAGAGTGAATGTGTCAGTGGAGGAGTGTGTAGAGGCGTGAGATTGATGGTTTGGGCGTGTGTAGCAGAGTGAGTGTGATGGTGTGGGAGTGCGTAGGATAGTGAGTTTGACTGTGTGGGAGTGTTTAGGAGAATGAGCGTGATGGTGAGGGAGTGTGTAGTACAGTGAGTGTGATGGTGTGGGAGCGTGTAGGAGAGTTGGCGTTAAGGTACCGGAGTGTGTAGGGGAGTGAGTGTGATGGTGTGGGTTCGTGTAGTAGAGTGAGCGAGACGGTGGGGGAGTGTGTAGGAGAATGAGTGTGACAGTGGGAGACTGATTAGGAGAGTGAGCGGGAGCGTGTGTGAGTGTGAAGTAGAGTGAGCGTGAGGGTGTGGTGTTGTATAGGAGAGTGAGCGTGACGGTGAGGGTGTCCGTAGGAGAGTGAGTGTGACATTGTGGGCGTGTGTAGGAGAGTGAGCTTGACAGTGGGCGAGTGTA
>NW_025168032.1:0-1709 GCF_004010195.1 Chiloscyllium plagiosum | reverse complement strand
GATTATCACGGGATAATACGGAAAACAGTCCTCAGCAATGGGAAATAAGGGATCCAAGGCGAATAAGGGAAAGGTAGGCTTGAACGTAGACAATGAAAAATACCCCGGGGTACCTGACGATAGTCCGTTAGGAAACATGTTAAATAATTGGGATCAGGGTAGGAGAAAAGGAAAATCTAGAAAAAATATGGTGAAATACTGTCAGACGTGGTCCCAGAAACCTATTCAGGGAGACTCAGTGTGGTGGCCTAAATTCGGCACTGACGAAGACTGGGTTCGGCAAGCTCTAATTTTATATGTCAATTAAAAACCTAATGTTACTCGGGAGGAAAGTGATTACGCCCTTTGTTGGCTACCGGTCGCAATATCTTGCAAAATGAGGGTAACTAATGAAGACTCGAAAGGGCAGAAAGATTGGGAACCTTTAGATCACTTACCGCCGCCCTACGTGACCCCGTCGGCCCCGCAAAATGGTCCTTCGGGTGGCGACGATTCAGGGGAAGGGGAAGAAAGCGGGGAGGAACCACCCGGTGCCTCAGGAGTACAGACTAGATCTCAAGCTGAGAAGAGTCACAGACAAAACTCTGTCCCGATTGCAAGGATGAATCCACTCCGGGAAGTGCCCATGGGAGGCGCGGAAGGAGGGACGGGATATGTGAACGTCCCCTTAACGAGTACTGAAGTACGGAATTACAAGAGGGAGATGAAGGGCCGCCTGGAGGACCCCATGGGCCTGGCTGAACAATTAGATCAGTTCCTGGGGCCGAATACTTACCCGTGGGATGAGATGTATTCCATCATGGGAACATTGTTCTCTAGCCAGGAGCGACAGATGATACGACAAGCTGCGCTGTTAGTCTGGGAGAGAGAGAGAGGAGCAGGAGGGGAGCAGAAATTTCCCCTTTCCGACCCCGGGTGGGATAAGCAAACGGAAGAAGGACGGCGCAACATGAGGCACATGCGGGAATATTGGATAAAAGGAATAAGGCAGG
Organism: Chiloscyllium plagiosum; assembly: GCF_004010195.1. Lineage (NCBI taxonomy): Eukaryota > Metazoa > Chordata > Chondrichthyes > Orectolobiformes > Hemiscylliidae > Chiloscyllium > Chiloscyllium plagiosum. Next base: position 717 of record NW_025168032.1, on the reverse strand, counting down.
CAGCCCCGAAGGGGCACAATTTTACCAAGGCCTTTGGGAATCATCAAAACCCGGAGTAAACCCCTACAGACTTCCTAGACAGGATTAGGAAGAACTTGCAGCAGTTCGCTGGGGTGGACCCTGAGACGGAGCCTGGCCGGACATACGAAAGAAGTTAGAGAAAATGGATGATTGGGATAGTAAACCTCTAAGTCAACTACTTCGGGAGGCGCAAAAGGTGTTTGTGAGAAGGGACGATGAGAAGCAAAAGAAGGCGACAAAGATAATGATGCAGACGGTGCAACAAGTGACAGTTGGAAGGAGGGAAAAGGGAGAGCCGTGGCAGGAACAGGAAAGGGGAGAGTCGTGGCAAGAGCAGAGGAAAAGAGGACCGTGGCCAGAACAAAGGAAGGGTGGAGGAACTCGAGGCCGTGACAGGGAAACGAGGAGGATACTCAGATGTTACTACTGTTATGAAGAGGGACATTTTAAGCGAGAGTGCCCCCGTTACAAGCGGGAAGTGCGGTCGTACGCCCTGAGACCGCGACAGGGAAACGAAGAGGACACTCAGATGTTACTATTGTAATGAAGAGGGACATTTTAAACGGGAGTGCTCCCGCTACAAGCAGGAGGTGAGGTCTTACGCCCTGATGGAGGAAGATTAGGGAGGTCGGGGGTTCCTACCCTTGGGGCAAAAGGACTATCTACAGGAACCCCTGGTAAACTTGAAAGTAGGGC
>NW_025168031.1:0-1709 GCF_004010195.1 Chiloscyllium plagiosum | reverse complement strand
TCATTGAAAGAAGGAATAAAGTCCGATTCATCGGATCAATTATTGAAGTTTCTTTCAATGATTGAATGAATTGCAGTTTGTTACATTGAATGAAAGCATCAGGATAGAGACACTAAATTAATGAGAGGAGCTCTAATCATTGGATGGAAACGTAAAGTTCGTTTCATTGAATTTAATGCTTGTAGTTTGTTTTACTGAATGAATGGGAATTGAATAAATAAGTGTAGTTTGATTCATTGAATTAATGCAGTTCCCTTCACTAAACAAATGAGATTAGTTTGGTTCAAAGAATCAATGAATAACAAGGTTGTCACAATGTTTGAAGAAGTGCAGTTCATTTGACTGAATGAAGGCGTAAAAAGGGAATCTCTACTCTCATTGACTAAACTCGGGCAGTCAGTTTCATTGAATTAATGTATGCAGTTGTTTCATTGAATGAATGATAGAATTTGATTGCTCGAAAGTTTGAATAAATGAGAGATGCTCTACTCATTCTATTAACGCGTGCAGTCTGTTTGATTCTATGAACGTTTGAAATTTGTTGAATTGAATGAATGCATTACACTCTCATTTTACACTTTGAAGTAACTCTTATTGTTAAATTGAATAAACGCGTTGCACTTGTGGCTTTGCATGAATGAGAGAAGTTCTACTCATTCTATTACAGCGTGCAGTCTGTTGCATTCAATGAACGTGTAGTTTGTTTAATTCAATGAATGAGTTACACTCTCAGTAATGAATGAGAGTATAGTACTCTTGGAAAAATCATGTGCAGTTTGTTTCATTGTTTTAATGAGATACGCTTGCCACATTGAATGAATGAGAGGAGCTCGCCTCATTGAATTAGAACCTGGAATCTGTTTCATTGAATGATTGAGTGCAGTTTGACTAATTAAATGAAAGAATGCTCTTGGATTCACTATGCAAATGAGGTATACTGGTTTCATTGAAAGAAGGAATAAAGTTCGATTCATCAAATCAATTATTGAAGTTTGTTTCAATGATTGAATGAAATGCAGTTTGTTACATTTAATGAAAGCATCAGGATAGAGACACTAAATTAATGAGAGGAGCTCTAATCATTGAATGGAAACGTAAAGTTCGTTTCATTGAATTAATGCTTGTAGTTTGTTTTACTGAATGAATGCGAAAATCTCTTCACATTGGATGAGCACGAGCAGCGTGGTTCAATGAATAAATGAGTGTAGTTTAATGCATTGAATGAATGCAGTTGGATTCACTAAACAAGTGAGTTAAGTTCGTCTCAAAGAATGAGTGAATTTCATGTTTGACACAATGTTTGAATAAGTGCAGTTTGTTTGACTGAATGAAGGCATAAAGCACGAGACATGGAAGAAAAAAGAGAATCTCTACTCTCATTGAATAAGCTCGTGCTCAGTTTCATTGAATGAATGTGTCCAGATTGTTTCATTGAATGAATGATAGAATTTGAAAGCTTGACAGTTTGAATAAATGAGAGATGCTCTACTCATTCTATTAACGCGTGCAGTCTGTTTGATTCTATAGACGTGTGAAATTTGTTTAAGTGAATGAATGCATTACACTTTCAAATAACTCTTATTGTTTAATTGAATGAATGCGTTGCACTCGTGGCTTTGAATGAATGAGAGATGTTCTACTCATTCTATTAACGCGTGCAGTCTGTTGCATTCAATGAACGTGTGTAGTTTGTTTAATTGAATGAATGC
>NW_025168030.1:0-1709 GCF_004010195.1 Chiloscyllium plagiosum | reverse complement strand
GTATAGACTGCAAGATATTTAATAGATAATCAGGAGTGACATCTGGAAGAGGTAATACATGTGTATAGTCTGCAAAACATTACACAGACAATCAGGAGTGCCATCTGGGAGAGGTAATAGATGAGTATAGTCTGCAAGACATTACACAGACAATCAGGAGTGACATCTGGAAGTGGTAATATATGTGTATAGTCTGCAAGACATTACACTGACAATCAGGAGTGACATCTAGAAGAGGTAATAGATGTGTATCGTCTGCAAGACATTACACAGACAATCAGGAGTGATATCTGGAAGAGGTAGTAGATGTGTATAGACTGCAAGATATTACAGATAATCACGAGTGACATCTGGAAAAGGTAATAGATGTGTATAGTCTGCAAGACATAACACAGACAATCAGGAGTGAAATCTGGAGGATGTAATAGATGTGTGTAGTCTCCAAGATATTACACAGATAATCATGAGTGACATCTGGAAAAGGTAATAGATGTGTATAGTCTGCAAGACATTACACAGATAATCAGGAGTGACATCTGGATGAGGTAATAGATGTGTATAGTCTGCAAGACATTACACAGATAATCAGGAGTGGCATCTGGAAGAGGTAATAGACGTGTATATTCAGCAAGACATTACACAGACAAACTGGACTGATATATGGAAGAGGTTATAGATGTGTATAGTCTGCAAGATATTAAACAGATATCAGGAGTGACATCTGGAAGAGGTAATAGATGAGTATCGTCTGCAAGACATTACACAGATAATCAGGAGTGACATCTGGAAAGGGTAATAGATGTGTATAGACTGCAAGATATTACACAGACATTCAGGAGTGACATCTGGAAGAGGTTATTGAGGTGTATCGTCTGCAAGACATTCCACAGAGAAACAGGTGTGATATCTGGAAGATGTTATAGATGTGTGTACTCTGCAAGACATTACACAGACAATCAGGAGTGACATCTGGAAGTAGTAATAGATGTGTATTGTCTGCAAGACATTACACAGACCATCAAGAGTGATATCTGGAAGAGGTAATAGATGTGTATAGTCTGCAAGGCATTACACAGATAATCAGGAGTGACATCTCGAAGAGGTAATAGATGTGTATAGACTGCAAGATATTAAATAGATAATCAGGAGTGACATCTGGAAAGGGTAATAGATGTGTATAGTCTGCAAGACATTACACAGACAATCAGGAGTGCCATCTGGAAGAGGTAACAGGTGTGTATAGTCTGCAAGACATTACACAGTCAATCAGGAGTCACATCTGGAAGAGGTATTAGATGTGTATACTCTGCAAGACATTACACAGACAATCAGGAGTGACCTCTGGAAGTGGTAATAGATGTGTATAGTCTGCAAGACATTACACTGACAATCAGGAGTGACATCTGGAAGAGGTAACAGAAGTGTATAGTCTGCAAGACAGTACACAGATAATCAGGAGTGACATCTGGAAGAGGTAATAGATGTGTATGGACTGCAAGATATTACAGATAATCACGAGTGACATCTGGAAGAGGTAATAGATGTGTATAGTCCGCAAGACATTACATAGACAATCAGGACTGACATTTTGAAGAGGTAATAGATGTGTATAGTCTGCAAGACATTACACAGATAATCAGGAGTGACATCTCGAAGAGGTAATAGATGTGTATAGACTGCAAGACATTCCACAGACAAACAGGTGTGAT
>NW_025168029.1:0-1709 GCF_004010195.1 Chiloscyllium plagiosum | reverse complement strand
TTGATAGAACAACATTTGATATATGCTGAAAAAACATGCTGGTCCAAGCGAAGGATAAGCAGAAACTAAAGATGGAGCAACAAGCACATAAACCTTAGCTTACTATGATGCGAATGGTCAACCGTTGGAGGGAGGAGCTGCAGGGAGAGAGACAGATGTGTAGGTTGTGGAAGAGGAAGACGAAGGGGTCATGGAAGAGACACTGGCAGGGGTGGATCTGGCGGGTACTTTGTTTGCGGAGCAATGGACCACTGGGCGAGACAGTGTCCGTCCAGACAATCCCAATTGGCTCTGGAGGCTGGACAGCAGGTAATTGACAGGGGAATGCTGAGGTGAAAGTGGGCAGCCCACAAGGTACAGGTAAGCTTCTTTCCCTTATGCTTGGCAACGAAGGCTCCCTTATGCTAATCTCTACTGCTAAACATACAGGCACTGAAACAAATCCGAAGGCCATATTGAGCACTGAGACTGCGAAGTGCGGACTCTTTGTTCACTATAATTATGATGCGTATATGTCGATGCCTACCTCCGTGTTATATGTGGAAGGCACACCAGTTACCTTTTTGGTAGATACAGGGGCAACATATTCAGTCCTTAAATTAAGCCAATTCAGAGAAACGACGGAAATAAAGATGGGTGGAAGGCCGCTGAACACAATGGGTGCATCAGAAATCGTGATATGAGAGAAATTTTCGTCTCCCCAAATTTGTGAACCGAGTACTGGGTAAGCATTCCAACGCTCATTTTTGTTATCTGACTTCTGTCCTTTTACATTTGATGGCTCGGGATCACATAGTGAGTCTGGCTTGGATTTCCTCAGGACCCCAAGTGTTTGCACGTAATTCCAAGGGAATACCTACCCGTGCAGGCTGCAAAATACGACCCACGACCCTTGATATATATCTATGAGTAGCGATTAAGCCAAAGAGGGATAAGGTCAGTGAGTGATTCACTCGCCCTGGAAATAAGTGACCATGTTAATCCTATTAACACCGATGTTCTTGCTGGGGACATGCTGCACTGCACAGCACATATACATCACGATGGCCCTGACGAATCATATGGAAATGATTGGTTCAGGAGATTCGTTAAACCAGATCATTTGTTATTGTGCGAAATTTATTGGAATGATCACAAATGTGCAGTCAGTATGAACTTACCTAAAGTATCTGTAACGGCAAGCACACAATTCCTTTTTGATGTGTAAGGCTCTTTTTCCTCACGTGTTATTGACGAAGACGTCCAGCGACAAGTGGCAGGAATTAGGACCATGGGTGCTAAAGGCACAAAGTTTGGCTCTTCAGGGACGATGTGGGTATCTGGTTCAATGCAGATATGCAGACATATAGGAAGAAAATAAATTGGCTCACTCAGGCAGATCACACAGTCCAAATAACCCCCATTAGTCCTGAAGAGCTTTGGAGGGTAGACTAGCGTTTCCCTAAGATAGAAGTTTCGGACCCAAGATTAAAAACGGCTTCTACTGTGTTGTGGGCAAAAGGCAAACATACGAGGCTGTGAACCCCTAAGAATAACCCTGAAGTCCGACTATCGTGCTTGCAGGGCAGAATAACAGATAAAACCTGAGGCCATAGAAAGAATTACTCCAGTCTTTAAATCTCTCCCAATGGCTGGAGTCATAATCCACTGTAAAAACACACCGTTGAGGACCCCCATTTTCCGGTCAAAAAGGCAAACATTCCAGTTGA
>NW_025168028.1:0-1709 GCF_004010195.1 Chiloscyllium plagiosum | reverse complement strand
TTACTGAGGGAAGCGAGAGAGGAAATAGCTGGGATTCTAACATATAACTTTGCATCCTTGAACATGGTGGGATTTCCCAGAGGATTGGAGAATTGCTAATGTTGCCCCCTTGTTTAAGAAGGGTAGCAGGGATAATCCAGGTAATTGTGGACCTGTGAGCCTGACGTCAGTGGTAAGGAAGCTACTGGAGAAGATACTGAGGGATAGGATATATGCCCATTTTGAAGAAAATGGGCTTATCGGTGATAGGCAGCATGGTTTTGTGCAGAGAAGGTCATGTCTTACAAATCTAATAGAATTCTTTGAAGAGGTGACAAAGTTGATTGATGAGGGAAGGGCTGCAGATGTCCTATACATCGACTTTAATAAGGCGTTTGATAAGGTTTCACATGGTAGGCTGATGAAGAAGGCAAAATTGCATGGGGTCCAAGATGTTCCAGCTAGATGGATAGAGAACTGGCTGGGGAACAGGAGACAGAAAGTAGTAGTGGAAAGGAATTTCTCAAAGTGGAGACCTGTGACTGGTGGTGGTCCAACAGGGATCCATGCAGTGATCACTGTGTTTGTGATATACATAAATGATTTGGAGGAAGGTGTAGTTTGTCCCATTATCAAGTTTGCAGATGACACTAAGATTGGTGGAGTTGCAGATAGTGAAGGGGACTGTCAGAGAATGCAGCAGAATATAGATAGATTAGAGAGTTGCACAGAGAAATAGCAAATTGAGTTCAGTCCGGACAAATGCGAGGTGGTGCATTTTGGAAGATCCAATTCAAGAGCGAGCTATACAGTAAATGGAAAAGTCCTGGGAAAATTGATGTACAGAGAGATCTGGGTGTTCAGGTTCATTGTTCACTGAAGGTGGCAGGTAAGTAGAGTGGTCAGAGCTGAAAATGTGTTGCTGGAAAAGCGCAGCAGGTCAGGCAGCATCCAGGGAACTGGAGAATCGATGTTTCGGGCATAATCTTGATTCCTGAAGAAGGGCTTATGCCTGAAACGTCGATTCTCCTGTTCCCTGGATGCTGCCTGACCTGCTGCGCTTTTCCAGCAACACATTTTCAGCTCTGATCTCCAGCATCTGCAGTCCTCACTTTCTCTCCAAGTAGGGTGGTCAAGATAGCATACGGCATACTTTTCTTCATCAGATGGGGAATTGAGTACAAGTGTTGGCAGATCATGTTACAGTTTATAAGACTGGTTCGGCCACATTTGGATTATTGCATACAGTTCTGATCGCCACATTACCAAAAGGATGTGGATGCTTTGGAGACAGTGCAGAAGTGGTTCACCAGGATGTTGCCTGGTGTGGAGGGTGCTAGCAATGAGGAGAGGTTGAGTAGATTTGGAATATTTTAATTGGAAAGGAGGTTGAGGGGGGACCTGTTTGAGGCCTACAAAGTTATAAGAGGTGTAGACAGGGTGGATAGCAAGAAATGTTTTCCCAGAGCGGATGACACAATTATTAGGGGTTTTGAGTTAAAAGTGAGAGAGGAAAAGTTTACAGGAAATATGCATGGAAAGTTCTTCACGCAGAGGGTGGTGGGTGCCTGGAATGCGTTGCCAGCGGAGATGGTAGGGGCGGGAACGATAGCATCATTTAACATGTATCTAGACAGATACACGAATGGGCAGGAGCAAAAGGATACAGATCCTTAGAAAATAGGAGGCAGATTTAGTAGAGGATCTGGATCGGCGCAGGCTTGGAGGGC
>NW_025168027.1:0-1709 GCF_004010195.1 Chiloscyllium plagiosum | reverse complement strand
ATAGTGCGATTTTCTATCGTCATTTTCCATAACGTGATTTCCTTTCGCACTTTTCCATAGTGTGATTTTGTACAACGGTTTTCCAGAGCACGAATTACTATAGCAGTTTTCCATAACGTCATTTTCTATAGCGCTTTTCCATAGCGTGATTTTCTATAGCAGTTTCTCATAGTGTGATTTCCTATAGTGGGTTTCCATAGCGGGATTTTCTATGACAGTTTACCATAGTGCGATTTTCTATAGCAGTTTTCCATAGTGCAATTTCCTATAGCGCTTTTCCATAGCAGATTTTCTATCGAGGTTTTCCATAGTGTGATTTCCTATAGCGCTTTTCCATAGCATGATTTTCTATAGAGGATTTCCATAGCGCGATTTTCTATAGCGGTTTTTCATAGTGTGATTTCCTATAGCGCTGTTCCATAGTGGGACTTTCTATGGCTGTTTTCCATAGCATGATCTTCTATAGCAGTTTTTGAAAGCATGATTTCCTATAGCGCTTTTCCACAGCACGATTCTCTATAATGGCTTTCCATAGCGTGATTTTTTATCGCGTTTTTCCATAGCACGATTTCCTACCGCGGTTTTCCATAGTGCGATTTCCTATAGTGCTTTTCCATTGCGTAATTTCCTACAGTGCTTTTCTATAGTGTTTTTTTCTATAGCGCTTTTCCATAGCGTGATTTCTTATAGCAGTTTTCCATAGTGTGATTTTCTATACCAGTTTTTCATAGTGTGATTTCCTATAGCGTTTTTCTACAGTGCGATTTTCTATAGCAGTTTTCCATAGCGTGATTTCCTATAGCGGTTTGCCATAGTGCAATTTTCTTTCGTGATTTTCCATAGCGTGATTTTCTATAGAGGTTCCATAGTGTGATTTGCTATATCAGTTTTCCATGGTGCGATTTTCTATCGCAGTTTTTCATAGCATGATTTCGTATAGTGGTTTTCCATAGCGCAATTTTCTATAGTGGTTTCCCTAGCGTGATTTCCTATAGCAGTTTTCCTACAGTGGTTTTCCATAGCATGATTTCCTATAGCACTTTTCCATAGATTGATTTCCTATAGTGGTTTTCCATAGCGCGATTTCCTACAGCGTTTTTCCATAGCGTGATCTCCTACAGCGTTTTTCCATCGCGTGTTTTTCTGTAACATTTTTCCATAGCGTGATTTCTTATAGCAGATTTTCATAGCGTGATTTCCTATAACGGTTATTCATAATGCAATTTTCTAAAGCGGTTTTCCATAGCGCGATTTTCTATAGCAGTTTTCCATAGCGCGATTTTCTATAGCAGTTTCCCATAGCGCAATTTTCTACAGCAGTTTTTCATAGTGTGATTTCCTACAGCGTTTTTCCATAGTGTGATTTTCTATAGCAGTTTTCCATAGTGTGATTTCCTATAGCGGTTTTCCATAGTGCAATTTGCTAGAGCGGTTTTCCACAGCGCGATTCTCTACAGCAGTTTTCCATAGCGTGATTTCCCATAGCAGTTTTCCATCGTGGAATTTTCTATAGCGGTTTTCCATCGTGCAATTTTCTATAACGGCTTTCCATAGCACGATTTTCTATTGCGGTTTTCCATACCGTGTTTTTCTATAGCAGTTTTCCATTGCGCAATATTCTATAGTGGTTTTCCATAGCGGGATTTTCTATGGCAGTTTGCCATAGCGTGATTTTCTATAGTGGTTTTTCATAGCGTGATTTCTTATAG
>NW_025168026.1:0-1709 GCF_004010195.1 Chiloscyllium plagiosum | reverse complement strand
AACCAGTTTTACCAGCACCAAACATTTCAAAACTTTGCAATGTTACCATCGATTCGTATGACATAGGACTTGGAGCTGCACTCCGACAGAAATAACGAGAATGGGATTGAACTGCCAGTTGGTTACTTTTCGAAGAAGATCAACATTCAACACAGGAAAAACTCCACAATAGAAATGGACTATTGAGTTTGGCGCTGGCCTTCCAATATTTTCGCGACAATGTCACGAAAGATGTGTCAGAGACGGTTGTGTCACGGATCCCAATCCACTTACATTCGTAGAACACTCTAAAGACAAGAATATGAGAGTATTTTGTTGGAGTCTTATGTCACAGACTTTTAATTTAAAAATCGCACAATTTGTCAGCTGTAAGAATGTAATTGCAGATGCATTATCGCAGATTGAACTGATAAAGTTTAAGTGAATTTTTTAGTTATTTTATGTTCTATATCTATACAGGTATATGGGCAGCAGTTAAATTAAAGTTATGTGTATGTACTGTTAATGTGTTTAAAGAACAGAAAAAATGAAGCCATCTTTTCATTGCAATGGTTCATTTTTTTTCAAAACGGGGAGGTGTTTTGAAGATGTAAAAGTATACTGTACCTTTAAGAGAGTGAAGAACTTGGCAAGCACACCGAGTGCTGGAGAGTTTACGAAGTAACATTGGGTTCAGAAAGCATAGTACTGGCTGAGTTGCTATGAGACACGATAAAAACCTCGAATTTGGCCAATCAGCTTAAATTATACCCCAAAAATACCAAATTCCAATCAGGTTTGAATTTAGTATATTAACAATCTTAAAAGACAATGACACAAACCGATGATTTGGGGGTAAATGCCAGCAAACATTGAACAGTTAGGAGGAGAACTGCCAAACCAGCACCTAAAGACTGATCGAAAAATAGTTCTTTTAATGGTACTTTTATCGATCATTATCCTCTGAAGCAGAATCCCCAAGAATCAGGAAAGGAGACCGGAATACAGAGAAGGACCTAAAGCTGCCTGGTTTTGTGATATGAAGTTTTGTTTTGTAAATCTTAATTAGGGATTTTTTCGGGCTACTAATGTTGAAAAGAAAAGTAAAAGATTGGTTAGAGTAAGGAGTTATAAATAGTTGTTACTTAATAATTCTCTTCTATACTTTATGAAATAAAGTTATTAATGTTTACTGAAAACAGTACTTGGCCTATCCAACTTTCACAGGTTGCTGCAAGGGATAAATATTTTCTGTGTTGCTCGGTTAAAATTGATCAGTAGGGTTTATCCCGTGTCGTAACGTGCCAATAAAACTGACGAAAATAAGTCTAAGTCGAGTTTCTTTCAGACTGTGGACGGGATCAGAGATACTGATGGAAATGACGGTAGTGAAGTGTTTATATAGCATGTTCTTTTGTTTTGCGATAGACTGCAATGTTGAGAAGAGATTACAAAACAATTTATATTAACTGCATTCTCTGTGATGTACTGAGATCAACTTTGCAATATGTACTCTTGGTTTTCTGTTTCACTTCTGACATTACGCAGAATATGAACATTTTTTGTTACAAGTGGAACTCAGTTTTGTTTTGTGTCATCCTTTCAACTTTTTCTGTTTATGTAGCTAAAAATGATCATCCCATACCATTCTCTATCCCCACCACTGTACGTGCCACACTGCTGCCCATCCCACACATAGATAATCCTACACATTCGCTATAGAAATGACA
>NW_025168025.1:0-1709 GCF_004010195.1 Chiloscyllium plagiosum | reverse complement strand
CTCAGACCATGCTCGGTGGGTCTGGTCGTGTTGCCCGCTCTGGGAAGAGAATGGCCCCCCTCTGTACTAGCCCATTCACCAGGACCTCCGTGCTCCTTTCGACAAACCGTGGTGTAATTACCCCTTATCTGCCATGCTCGGGGTAAACTGTGCAGGGCAGCTCCTAACAGAGAAAGCTCAAACTTGTGCTCAGTGGCCTTTTAAAGATGGCGCCAGTGTCATGGATCATGGAATATCCAGGGACACCAGGGCGATGGTGAGTACCTCCAGCCATATTGGGTGGGAGAATCGGGCTGGTATTCAATGAGAGGGACACCATGGGGTGGGTGGTTAATGAGGTGAGTTCGATAAGATAGCACCAGGAAACTAGCTCGGCCTAGTGTAGATGATCCCTCCGTCACAGTCAATGGAAATGGCACTAAGACAAATTCTTGTTAGATTTAGCTCAATGAGCCAAAGACTCTGCTGACCCTACACCCAGATACAAATCTGCAGAACAAATACTCATCTAAAACTCTGCATCATCTGAACTCCCACCAATATCATATTCACCTACAATTCCTGGAAACACTTATGTTACAGCATGCTGTTAAAATGTTTTCATTTCTGCATTCTGAAACCTGGGAACACATCCTTCCATAACATTTTCTCTCAGTCTCCCCCTCTCTGTCTATTTCCCATACCCCTCCCATTTGTTATTGTTTAAACTGATTGCCCCTCCATCTCTGTATCTCTGTGGCAGGGGTGTTCACACCCACAGCATCCCCTTGTCAGGGCACAATGGAGAGATGGAGTTGTAATTGGATGGGAGCTGCACATCCTGTCACTTCCAGCATGTGCTGCAAGATTCCCCACACTGGACAGTGATCTAACACACTGTTACTGAGCAATGCACTGGGGTGATGTACACAGTCCTACATGCTGGGAGGGTAACTGCTCCTGGTTTACAGATCAATGCACTGGGGTAGTGTTCACAGTCCTACATGCTGGGAAGTTAGTTGCTCCTAGTTTACAGATCAATGCACTGGGGTGGTGTACACAGTCCTACATCTTGGGAGGGTAACTGCTCCTGGTTTATAGATTAATTCACGGGTGACCACTGCACAGATCACTGTGCTGGTCAGACTATCTGGTTGAGGTTTCTGTGGTCTGCACTTCTCCCGCTGCTGGACAGATATCTACTCCGGGGTTATAGATCAATGCACTGTTGTGGTTTGCACAGCTCCCTGTGCTGGACAGATATCTTGTCCGGGGTTATAGATCAATGCACTGTTGTGGTCTGCACAGCTCCCCGTGTTGGACAGATATCTAATCTGGGTTTATAGATCAATGCACTGCTGTGGTCTGCACAGCTCCCCGTGTTGTACAGACTGAGCAGTACACTGGCCTGGTCTGCACAGTGTTCCACGGTGAACAGATATCTCCTCTAGGTTGATGGTGTCTGGGCTGGTTCTGTGAGGTGGATTGAGAATGTGGTATATCTAACCATTTCAGCTGATCTGGCAATGCCTTTAGTTCCCATTATTGTGATTGGACCCTCTGTCTCTCACCACATTAATGTTACAGTGTGTCCAGGTACAGTACATCATGTTGGTGGGGTGGGTAGTGGGGAAAGGTGATGGACAGGTCAAGGGGTTCCCCGGAAAGTTCTGTACCCAACATTCTATAACTGTCATTCCCCGGAACGTTCTGTCCCTAACATTCTATAA
>NW_025168024.1:0-1709 GCF_004010195.1 Chiloscyllium plagiosum | reverse complement strand
AGCTCGTTACATAGAAAGCAGTCTCTCTTTGAAAACTTTGCCCCTTAGAGCCCTTTTAAGTATTTCCCCTCTGACCTTCAACCTGTATCCTCTAGATTTGGAGCGTGCTACCCGGGGAAAATACATTGGCTACTGACACTATCCATTCCACTTGTGAGTATATAAACCTCTTTGATCACCTCTCAACCGCTGATGCTCCAGGGAAAATAACTCTGGCATATTCAGCTTCTCCATAAATCTCAAAACGTCCAACCCTGGCAATAACTTTGTAAATCTTTTCTGAATTCTTTCACTTTCACACATCCTTCCTCAAAGACCGAGACCGTAATTGCACTAAGTATTCAATAGTGACCTAATCAATGTTCTGAACAGCCGCAATATGACCATCCAACTTCTACATTCAATGCACTGTCCAACAACGACAAGCATATCAAACACCTTCTTCACTATCCTATATCCCTACGACTCCACTTCCAAAGTACAATGAACCTGAACGCCAAGATCTTTTTGTTTAGCAACACTCCCCAAGAACTTAAGATTAACTGTATAAGCCAAGCCTTGATTTTCCTTTCCAAAATACAGCACTTCACATTTTTCTAAATTAAACTCCATCTGCAACTCCTCATCCCATTGGTCCATCTGATCAAGATCCCGTTATAATCTGAGGTAATCATTTTCTCTGTACTCTGCACCTTCAATTTTGGTGCCAAATATGAACTTGCTCGCCATACCTCCGGTGTTCACATCCAAATCATTTATGTTAATGATGAACAGTAGTGGAACCAGCACCAATCTTTGTGGCAAACCACTGGTCACGGGCCTCCAGTCTGAAAAAAAAAACCTCACACACGACCCTCGGTCTTCTACGTTTGAGCCAGTTCTGTATCCAAATGGCTTGTTCTCCTTGTATTCCATGAGATCTGACCTAACTTTAATGGGGAACCTTGCCGTAATAGATCAAGTCCACTGCTCTGCCCTGATCAATGTTTTCTGTTACTTCTTCAAGAAAAGGTAATCCAATTCATGAGACATGATCTCCCATGCACAAAGCCATGTTGACTTTACTTTATCAGTCCTTGCCTTTCCAAATACATGTAAATCCTGTCGTTAGGATTCTCTGCAACAACTTAACCACCACCCTTGCCAGGCTCAGTGGACTATTGTTCAATGGCTTTTCCTTGCCAGTTTGTTTAATAATGGCACCACATTAGTCAGCCTCATGTATTCCAGCACCTCACCTGAGGCGATTGATGGTGAGAACATCTCATCAAGATTTCCATCAATTAATTCTCGGGCTCCCCACAGAGTACTTGTGTGTAACCTGATCAGAACTTATGAAGTGCATTATGATTACACGTAGTTTGGTTCGTATATGGCATGAACATCCTCAGAAGTGGGTAAATTTGCAATATTTAAAAGACATTTTATTAAGTACAAGAATAAGAGAAAGTTTGGAAAACTATGGTACAAGCGCAGGAACGTGGGACTAGTTTAGTTTGAGATTATCGTTAGAATTGAGTGTATGGGCCGATATGTCTGTTTTCAAACCCCCCGAATAACTCTATGGTTCTGTGTGTGTTTGTGTCCAAGTCTGTATCTGCATATTTCTATCCGCGCTTGTCGATTTGTGTGTCTCTATATGTGGGTCTATGTGTATCTGTCTCTCTGTGTGTTTTGCATTGGTGTGTGTATGTATGTTTGCATCTCTA
>NW_025168023.1:0-1709 GCF_004010195.1 Chiloscyllium plagiosum | reverse complement strand
TGTGGCAGCTCACTCCATCCACGCACCACCCTCAGGTCCCATTAAATTTTTTCTCCTCTCACTTTTAAACCTATTCCCTCTAGAAAAGACCTTGACTATTTACCCTATCCATGCCCCTCATGGTTATATAAACCCATAAAAGGCAGCACCTCAGCCTCCGATGCTCCAGGGAAAACAGCCCCAACCTATTCAACCTCTCCCTTTCCCTCCAAACCTTTCCCCCTAATCACGTACTTATCCAAATGTCTTTTATATGTTGTAATTGTACCCGTGCCCACAACTTCCTCTGGAGGTTCATTCCACATGCGAACCGCACTCTGCAAAAACATTTGTCCCCACCTGTCTTTTTGTCAATCTTCCTCCTCTCACTGTAAATATGTGCCCCCTGGTCTTGAACTTCCCCACCCTAGGGAAGAGACAAGTACCTTTATCTATACCCCTCATGATTTTATAAACTTCGCCTCTCAACCTCCTCTGCTCCAGCAGAAAAACACCAGCCTTAATTCCAATTTGCTAATAATAGCGCAGCAATGATTTCAGCTGTGTGTGTCAAGGATCTCTCATTTCTAAGGGAATGCAGTGCCTCTTAGGTTCACCTGATCTTAAAATGAATGGCACCCCATTCATTTCAAATGTCTATGGTTTCTGTGCAAAGTCAGTCCTGTTTGGGAAATAGCCAGTGACATCCTAGACGCCGTAGACTGCTTCTGACCAGGTTTGTATGCTCTGTTTTGAGATGTATGAGTAGAACTTCACAATAAAAATTAATGCAGCCTTTATTCATGACTCATTATTAAATACATTTGCTGCATTTACAGATGTGATTGAGAAGCTTCTACAAATGAATCTTTGACTGATAACAGTTTGTCAGGATTTTGAAAGTCATTGTGCCTCTGTCGCAGCATAGGGGAGGGCTCTTTCAGACAGAAGACATCATACAGAAAATTCTCCCACGTCAGATGAACAAAGCCAACATGTTTGCAGCAAGTTGTGAAACTTGAAAGGGTTCTGAAAAGATTGACAACTATGTTTGCAGGGTTGGAGGGCTTGACCTACAGGAAAAGACTGAATAGGTTGGGGCTATTTTCCCTGCAGCATCGGAGGCTGAGGGGTGGCCTTAGAGAGATTTATAAAAATGCATGAGGAGCTTTTAGCAGAGACATCCCAGGAGTGATACAGCTGGCCAAACCACTAGGTCTTTTCCCCAGGGTGGGGGAGTCCAGAACTAGAGGGCAGAGGTTTGGGGTGAGAAGGGAAAAGTTTAGAAGGGACCTCAAAGGGGTAAGTTTTCACACAGAGGGTGGTGTATGTACAGAATGAGCTGCCAGAGGAAGTGGTGGAGGCTGGTACAATTACAACATTTAAAAGGCATCTGAATGGGTACATGAGCTAAATGCTGACAAATGGGACTAGATTAATTTTGGATATCTGGTTGGCATAGACCAGTTGGACCGAACGGTCTGTTTCAGTGCTGTACATCTCTCTGACTCTGTAACAGAACAGATAGTTTATGTGTGAACCAGAGGGGCCTGTCAGTAACATTGGGTTTCAGAGTTCGGTTGAGGCAATGTGGTTTTATTTTAAGGGACTTAGAGACAAAAGAGATGCACAGTAGGTAAATAAACCCTTCAGTCCAACTCGTCCATGCTGACCGGATATCCTAAATTAATCCAGTCCCATTAGCCAGCACTTGCCCATATCCCTCTAAA
>NW_025168022.1:0-1709 GCF_004010195.1 Chiloscyllium plagiosum | reverse complement strand
AGGGTTGAGTTTAAGAGCTGTGAGGTTATGCTCTAAAGACCACACTTGGAACGTTGTGTTCCATTCTGGTCACCTCATTATAGGAAGGATGTGGATGCATTAGAGAGGGTAAAGAGGAGATTTACCAGAATGCTGCCTGGACTGGAGGCCATGTCTTATGGAGAAAGTTTGAGGGATCTCGGGCTTTGCTCATGGTGCAAAGAAGAATGAGAGGTGACGTGATAGAGGTGTACAAGATGATGAGAGGCATAGAGTGGATAGCCAGAGGCTTTCCCCCAGGGTGGAAGTGGCTATCATGAGGGAGCATAATTTGATGTCATTGGAGGAAGGTTTCGGGGAGATGTCAGAGGTAGTTTCTATACATAGAGAGTGGTGGGCACGTGGATTGTACGAGGCAAAAGTGAGGACTGTAGATGCTGGAAACCAGAGTCTAGATTAGAGTGGTGCTGGAAAAGCACAGCAGGTCAGGCAGCATCCGAGGAGCAGGAAAATTGA
The DNA here is from genome assembly GCF_004010195.1 of Chiloscyllium plagiosum. NCBI lineage: Eukaryota > Metazoa > Chordata > Chondrichthyes > Orectolobiformes > Hemiscylliidae > Chiloscyllium > Chiloscyllium plagiosum. The sequence continues at coordinate 1,214 of NW_025168022.1, read as the reverse complement.
TATTTTGGGCAAAAGCCCTTCATCAGTCCTGATGAAGGGCTTTTGCATGAAACATCGATTTTCCTGCCCCTCGGATGCTGCCTGACTGGCTGTGCTTTACCAGAGCGGATTGTATTGCAGGTCAGATGAATTGGCCACGCTAAATTTCCCATCGTGTTAGGTGCATCAGTCAGATGGAAATGGGTCTGGGTAGGTTGCTCTTCGAAGGGTCGGGGTCTGGGTAGGTTGCTTTTCGGAGGTTCGGTGTGGACTGGTTGGGCAGAGGGGCCTGTTTCCACACTGTAGGGAATCTGATCTAATCTAATCTAGAGGATTTCACATGAGCTCATTCTGTATCTGGGATTATCAATTACTGTCCTCTCTTTAACTCTTAATTCCAGATGTGCTGGAGGCCCTATCCTGGTGATATTTAGAATACAGGCCTCTGGCACGCCAAGGGGAATTGGGCATCAATGTGTGTTCAGGTTAGTTCAGTCTTTGTTTCTACTTACGTCTTCCATGTGGAATGAGGTGATGCATAGAGTGCAGTAACCACACCAGTCTCTTCACTAAAGAGCCAAGGGTATGGTTTGTACAGGCTGAGATAGGTGATCATTCAAGATATCATCAAACAGGAAGCCCTTGAGGAAATGTAAAAAACCTGTCCCAATCTCATGGTGATAGATGACTGTAATGTTGAACACGTGACGAAAGGGTTTACAAATGTAAAAGACCAAATGGTTTCAAATCAGATGTCCTGGACCTCTAATGTTCAGATGTTTGAAAGGGATGTGACCTGCTCTGTGCTGGTTACACTCCTTCGGGCTATGGAACCCTATCAGTGGCATAGCAACAGTAACAGTTTCCACCAAGCTGCAGTGAGTCAGAGGCCACTGTTCTGGGTCAATGCCAAAATGGCAGCCAGTCAGATTTAAATTAATTTGAAAACCTGCAATTGAAAAGAAATCCGGTCTCAGCAATAGTAACCAGAAAACTATTATAGATTGCTGCAAAAACACATCTGGATCACTCATATCCTTGAGGGAAGGCAATCTACTGTCTATCATTGGTCTGGCCTCCATGTGACTCCAGACCCATTGCACTATTGCTGATCCCACTGCCCATTGAAATAACCTGACAAGCTCCTGGGTTCAGGGACCATTAGGGGTGGGTAACAAGTGCTGACCTTGGCAGTGACGTGCACTTCCCACGATAGGAGATAGCGTAAAGTGCAT
>NW_025168021.1:0-1709 GCF_004010195.1 Chiloscyllium plagiosum | reverse complement strand
TTTGTATTTAATGCATTTGTGGAATCTCTTTGGCTTGACCTTAATTCGATTTCACAACACTATCCCGTGTATTTCTGATTTCCATCTTCAGTGCACTCCAATTGCCCTGATACGCTTCCAGGGATTCAATTGATGCAAACTGCCTATACCTAATTAATGTCTCATGTTTCCTGACCAGAGACTAAATTTCTCTTGTCGTTCAGCATTCCCTCTGTGTAATATCCTTGCCTTCAATTAACGGTAAATTTCTGTGTCTGAACTCTCGTTATCTCAATGTTCAAGGCCTCCAACGTTTCAAACATCGTCTCACGGGCGAACAGCCTCCCACAATCTGAAAGTTCCAATTTAATATCATTAAAATTGATCTTAATCAAATTTGGAATATTATTTATTTGTTCTGTTCCATTTTTCTACATCGTTCTTTTAAAACCAATATAACTATTGAGCATAGAACATAGAACAGAGAACAGTACAGCACAGCACAGACCATTCGACCCTCGATGTTTTACCGGCCTTATATCTTAACCTGAGATGAGATAAACCTAAATATCTTTCAAAGTACTCCCATCCATGTACCTATCCAAGAGTCCGGTATATGTCCCCTGTGTTACTGACTTTACTACTAATGCTGGCAGTGCATTCCAGGCAGCCAGCAAGTTCTCAGTAAAGAACCTCCCTCTGACCATTCTGACAAACATTCCTCAAATCACGTAAAAAAATTCCCCTCGTGATAGACATTTCTGCAAGGGAAAATGTCTTTGCCTATCCACTGTATGCCACTGAACATCGCGTACACCTCGAATTCTGGCCAGGTGCTTCAAAATGCTCCGTCACTTACGCTTTAGTCACTTGCCCAAACTTATGTCCAAACAGAATGTCAAGTATTCCCTCGTATCTGCCAGGTACATGCATATTCTGAGTAAAAGGGAAAAAAACTCTTGTAATCTCTCAAAAAATTCCTCTCCATCCAAGCCCTTGACACGACCACATCCTTCGTGCATATTTGGAAAAATAAAAAGCCCTACCATTACATGTTTACTTTCCAATTTACCGTTAAACGCTGAAGGTTTACGCCAGAAACGTTGATTCTTCTGCTTCTCGGGTGCTGCCTGATCTGCTGTGCTTTTCCAGGACGACACATTTCGACTCTGAAGTGCAGCATCAGCAGTATTCACATTTTTCCTACACTTTTTTCCTTCACGTTTTTCCTACACGACTTTGCTGCTTGTTTGTTATTCTTTTGGAACTAGATATCCTGACTTGTCCGAACAACGTCGAACATGCTCGAAATGGTTAATAGAAATGCAAGATAACTGAAGAGAAAAATAGAATTCAAATACTCTTCCAAAAGAAGATTCATATTAGACATGAACCATTTTCTCTCTCCATCATTCCCAGTTTGGCAGAACGATTCTTAACAGAAGGGAGAAATTGTAAAGAAAATGTAATGCATTCTGATGATGGTGTAGACAGGATGAATGGAAAAGACCAGACATTATAGAAACGCCTACTGCTGTAGGCCTGGCTGCGTGTTTAAGGCATTAGTCCCAAAATCGCTTGTGCTTTCTCCTGCTCAGATTTTAGTTATGCTGACTATGTTTCCTCGTAGTGCAGTTTTTTAAATGGGGTTCTGCGTCAAGACATAAAGCATGAAGGCACGTCTGTTTTCTCATATGTGTTTTATTTTTTGTCTCTATTCAGAATATTTG
>NW_025168020.1:0-1709 GCF_004010195.1 Chiloscyllium plagiosum | reverse complement strand
TCCAGATGTCACTCCTGATTATCTGTATAATGTATTGCAGAGTATACACATCTATTACCTCTTCCAGATGTCACAACTGATTGTCTGTGTAATGTCTTGCAGACTGTACACATCTATTAACTCTTCCAGATGTCACTCCTGATTGTCTGTGTAATGTCTTGCAGACTATACTCATGTATTACCTCTTCCAGATTTCACTCCTCATTGTCTGTGGAATATCTTGCTGACTATACACATCCATTACCTATTTCAGATTTCACTCCTGATTGTCTGTGTAATGTCGTGCCGAATATACACATCTATTATCTATTTCAGGTGTCACTCCTCATTGTCTGTGAAATTTCTTGCAGATTATACACATCTATTACCTCTTCCAGATGTCACTCCTGATTGTCTGAGTAATGTCTTGCAGACTATACACATCTATTACCTCTTCCAGACGTCACTCCTGATAGACAGTGTAATATACACATCTACTACCTCTTCCAGATGTCACTCCTGATTAACTGTGTAATGTCTTGCAGGCTATACACATCTGTTACCTCTTCCATATGTCACTCCTGATTGTCTGTGTAATGTCTTGCAGACTACACACATCTATTACCTCTTCCAGATGTCACTCCTGATTGTCTTTGTAATGTCTTGCAGACTATACACATCTATCACTACTTCCCTATGTCACTCCTGATTGTCTGTGAAGTGTCTTGCAGACCATACACATCTATTACCTCTTCGAGATGTCACTCCTGATTATCTGTGTAATGTCTTGCAGACTATACACACATATTACCTATTCCAGATGTCACTCCTGATTGTCTGTGTAATGTCTTGCAGACTATACACATCTATTACCTCTTCCAGATGTCACTCCTGATTATCTGTGTAATGTCTTGCAGACTGTACACATCTATTACCTCTTCCAGATGTCACTGCTGATTATCTGTGCAATGTCTTGCAGACGATACATATCTAATACCTTTTCCAGATGTCACTCCTGATTATCCGTGTAATGTGTTGCAGACTATACACATCTATTACCTCTTCCAGATGTCATTCCTGATTGTCTGTGTAATGTCTTGCAGAATATACACATCTAATACTACTTCCAGATGTCACTCCTGATTGTCTGTGTAATGTCTTGCAGACTTTACACGTCTATTAACTCTTCCAGACGTCACTCCTGATTGTCTGTGTAATGTCTTGCAGACGATACACATCTATTACCTCTTCAAGATGACACTCCTGATTATCTGTGTAATGTCATGCAGACTATACACATCTATTACCTCTTCCAGATGTCTCTCCTGATTATCTGTGTAATGTCTTGTAGACGATACACAACTATTACCTCCTCCATATGGCAGTCCTGATTGTCTGTGTAATGTCTTGCAGACTATACACATCTATTATATCTCTTCCAGATGTCACTCCTGATTGAATATGTAATGTCTTGCAGAGTATCGACATCTATTACCTTTTCCAGATGTTACTCCTGATTATCTGTGTGATTATCTGTTTAATGTTTTGCAGACTATACACATCTATTACCTCTTCGAGATGTCACTCCTGATTATCTGTGTAATGTCTTGCAGAGTATACACATCTATTACCTCTTCCAGTTGTCACTCCTGATTATCTGTTTAATATCTTGCAGGCTATACACATCTATCACTACTTCCAGATGTCACTCCTGATTGTCTGTGTAGTGT
>NW_025168019.1:0-1709 GCF_004010195.1 Chiloscyllium plagiosum | reverse complement strand
CAAATTAAAAATACTATACATGAATGCACGAAGAATTCCAAATAATATGGATGAGCTTGAGGCTCTTTTGGAAATTGGCAGATACGATATTGTGGGGATAACTGAGACGTGGCTTCAAGTGGGCAGGGCCTGGGAAATGAACATTCAAGGATACACGTGCTATCGTAAGGACAGACTGATGGGTAGAGGGAGTGGGGTGGCCATGTTGGTAAGGGATGATATTCAGTCCATTGAGAGGGGGAATCTAGAATCAGGGGATGTAGAGTCAGTGTGGATAGAGCTGAGAAATTCTAAGGGTAAAAAGACCCTCTTGGGAGTTATCGACAGGCCCCCAAACAATAGTATGGATGTCGTATGTAAGTTGAATCAGGAGCTGCAATTGACCTATCGCAAAGGTGTTACTACAGTTTTTATGGGGGATTTCAACATGCAGGTAGACTGGGAGAATCAGGATGGTATTGGACCTCAAGAAAGAGACTTTGTGGAGTGCCTCCGAGATGGATTCTTAGAACAGCTGGTGCTGGAGCCTACCAGGGAGAAGGTAATTCTGAATCTGGTATTGTGCAACGAACCAGAATTGATCAGGGACCTCGAGGTGAAGGAGCCATTGGGAAGTAGTGACAACAATACAATAAGTTTCAATTTGCAATTTGAGAGGGAGAGGGTACAATCGGTAGTGACAATATTTCTGTTGAATAAATGGAACTATATAGCTATGAGAGAGGAGCTGGCCAAAGTTAAATGGTGCAATACCTTAGCAGTGATGACAGTGGAGGAACAATGGCAGATATTTCTGTATATAATGCAGAAGATGCTGGATCAGTTCATTCCAAAAAGGCCGAAAGATCCTAGGAGGAGCCATGGGTGGCCGTGGCTGACGAGGGAAGTTAAGAAGAATATAAAGTTAAAAGAGAAAAAGTATAACTTAGCAAATATAAGTGGGGAAACGGAGGACTGGGAAGCTTTTAAAGAACAACAGAGGATTACTAAGAAGGAAATACGCAGAGAAAAAAATGAGGTACGAAGGTAAACAGGCCAAAAATATAAAGAAGGATAGTAAAACCTTTTTTTAAGTATGTGAAAGGGGAAAAAATGGTTAAGACTCAAATTGGGCCCTTGAAGACAGAAGCCGGGGATTATATTACGGGAAACAAAGAAATGGCAGAAGAATTGAATTGATACTTCAGATCTGTGTTCACTGGGGCAGACACAAGCAATCTCTCTGAGGTAAGAGTGGCCGAAGGACCTGCATTTAAGGGAATTTATATTTGCCAGGAATTGGTGTTGGAGAGACTGTTAGGTCTGAAGTTTGATAAGTCTCCGGGGCCTGATGGTCTGCATCCCAGGGTACTGAAGGAGATGGCCCAAGAAATCGTGGGTGCATTGGTAATTACTTTCCAGATTTTGATAGATTCGGGATCACTTCCTGCGGATTAGAGGGTGGGCTGATGTTGTAACACATTTTAAGAAAGGTGGGAGAGAGAAAGCAGGAAATTAAAGACCAGTTCGTCTGACCTCAGTGGTGGGAAAAGATGCTGGAGTCTATTATAAAGGATGAAATTACGGCACATCTTGATAGTAGTAACAGGATAGGTCAGAGTCAGCATGGATTTATGAAGGGCAAATCATGCTTGACTAATCTTCCAGAATTTATTTGAGGATGTAATGCTGAAGATGGACGAGGGAGATCCAGTAGATTTAGTGTATCT
>NW_025168018.1:0-1709 GCF_004010195.1 Chiloscyllium plagiosum | reverse complement strand
AGATAAAGAAAGAGACGGAAACAGAGAGAGAGATAGAAGAAAGAGAAAGAGAGGATAAAGAAAGAGAGAGAGAATTTGAAATTCAGAAGTTGGGAATTAAACGAGAAAGTTACATTAACAGGACGGAGATGAAGGGAGAAAGTAGGGATGTATACAACTATGTTAACACTTTGCCATATTTCGGTGAAAAAACATCAAGGAGTCGTTAATTTTGTTTGAAAAATGGCTCAGTAGATGGCGTGTCCAGTGAACTTGTGGGTAATGCTAGTTCAGACTAAGCTGGTGGGCACAGTTAGTGAGGTATGTGCAGCACTGTTACCTGACGGCTCAAGATGTTATGCAAATGCCAATCTAACTATTTTGAGTGGTTATGCATTGGTACTAGAAGAATATAGACAGAGGGTCAGAAAAATAGAGAGACGACCAGGTCAGATTTCATTTTGAGTTTGAAAGAAGTAAACACAGTCATTTTTATAGATGGGTGCGGGCCATAAAAATGGATAATACCTGTGAGGCTGGAAGGGAGATTCTTCTGCTGGAGGAGTTTCAAGACTCACTTCCAGCGATGGTACGAATTCACGTGAATGAACAGAAATTTCAAGAAGTGAGAAGCGTGGCAGAAATGGCTGGTAAATATGCATTGGTGCATGAGATGAAATTTAGCTTCTGGGAGGATTTGCATCCTGTGAGGGATAGAAATTGGGAGAAGGGGAGATCCTACACTGCAAAATATACAGTAAGGCACACTGGCAATAGTTTATTACAGATGAAAAATAAGCTCAAGCGGGTTGAAAAGTAGTGAAAGGCCTTATGTATTCTCACTATAAGGTTTTGGAACAATAGAATTACAGTGCCGAAGTTTAAGAAGGACCCTGGGAAATTGTGTTTTCACTGCAGTAAGCTGGAACACACAGTGCTGGGCTTTGAAGGGAGGCACTTTGGGAAAGATGTGGTAAAAGAGGTTAAGCCAGTGGCATTAGTGAACCTGGTAAAGAAGACCTCCAAGTCTCCAAGGAGCTGAAGGAGAGTGCAGCTCTAGGTATAGAGTCAATACCTCTATGGATAAGTTTACTCAGAAGGTTGGGGTGTCGGAGGACAATAAATTATAATTTTGCGAGATATGGGATCTGCTCAGTCTCTAATAGTTGAGAAGTGAGGTGCCAGAAAAGCACAATAAATCAGGCAGCATCCTAAGAGCAGGACAGTCGAAATATCAGGTATAAATCCATCACCAGGAATGTGGCGGGGGGAAAAGGGGGCTGAAAGATTAAATAGGAGGGTAGGAACTGGGCTGGTGGGAGGGTCACTTGGAGGGTGATGGGAAGATATAGTTGGGAGAGAGACTGACATGTCAGAAAGGAGGGTGGAGTGGATAGGTGGGAAGGAAGATGGACAATTAAGACAGTTCGAGAGGGCGGTGCCAAGTTGAACGGTTGGATCTGTGATGAGGTTTGGGGAGGGGAGATTTGGAAATTGGTGAAGTCGAGGTTGATGCTGTATATTTTTATGGCTCCAGCTATCCAACCACCTATCCACTTCACCCTCTTCTCCGACCAATCACCATCACACCCCACCTGCATCTAATTATCGCCTTCGAAGCTCCCGTCCATCCAGATCCAGCCCACCCTCCTATTTATTTCTCAGCGCCCTTGCTGCTCCCTTATCCCACCACTTTACTGATGAAGGATTTATGCCTGAGATGTAAACTC
>NW_025168017.1:0-1709 GCF_004010195.1 Chiloscyllium plagiosum | reverse complement strand
CGAGCATCGATGGCAGCATTGAAGTGTTTCAAAGATTTTGGTGTAGCTGAAACTGGTGCCGTCGTTAATACTGCTTTTAAATTATCAAATGCCTCCTCGCATTATTCTGTCCACCGAAATTTTATGTTCTTCTTAAAACTGGTCAGCGGTATGACCATACTGCTGACATTTGGATCAAACTTCCAGTAGAATCCACTTAGTCCCAAAAATCAAAGCTCCACTTTCTTGAAGGATGATTGTGGAAATGATCGACGGCCTTCATCTTCACGTTCATTAGGTCAACTTTCTATGTCCAATGTTATGTCATAAAAACGTCAAATCTGCCTTCACGAATTCTGTTTTCTTTATATTTATTACCAGTTTTGCTCGTTGTAATTGTTCAAAGAGCTTTGCTAACTCTCCCACGTGATCTTTCCATGACTCGCTAAAGATAAACTGAACAACTCTGTTCATGAGGCTTTGGAATGTGACTGGTGCATTTTTCATTTCAAAGGACATCACTTTGAATTGATAGAGCACATTTCGTGTTGCAAACACAGAAACTTCTTTTGCTTCCTCTGGAGAATGTACCTGCCAATAACTGCACAGTAAGTCCAGCTTTGCGATGTTCCTGGCTAGTCCAACTTTCTCTACACAATCGTCCAATCTTGGCACTGGATATGAGTCCAATTTTGTTCGGGCGTTGACTCCCGATAGTCCACACAAAATCATTGAGTCCCGTCAGGTTTGAGAACTGACCCGATTGGTGAACTCCACACACTCTGACTTGGTTCAAAGATATCTTCATTGAGCATCGCATCCACTTCTTTCTGCACCTGGGTGGTTTTGAAAGGATTAAGCCTGTAGGGGTTTTGTTTCATCAGAACAGCATTCCCTTAATCTACCTAATGCACGACAGCATTCGTCCTTGCCATCTCATTCCTACATATATTCTCCTAGTGTTGCAACAGACCTTTTAACTGGGCTGTTAGCACCTGAGATTGATAGTTTATTAACCATCCCATTCCTCAAGAACTTCCTCATTACTTAACCTATTTTGAGGCACATCAAAACCAACTGCATGTGGATTTGAGTTCTCACTTTGTGGGGCAGTAACTAACACTTGCTTCTCCAGTCCCCTGTCTCTTTTAAGGGAAGGTTTCGATGTATTCACATGGCATATTCAATACAGTTTTTTTTTTTCCTATCTGACATCTTTACGAGATAGTTCACTTGAATCAACTTTGTCTCAATTTGATAGGGACCACAAAACTTGGCTTTGAAGCAATCTCCTGCCACTGGAGAAACGTTTCAATTTTTACCTGCCACCTGCTTCATTCGATACTGTGTCCTGTTTAGGTGCTGTTTAGTTAACTCACCTACCCTATTTAACTCTCCCTCACTTCCAATACATAATCCAATTGTGAGATCTCTGAGTTTGGTCCGATCAATTCTTCTTTAAGTAGTTTCTAAGGACCCCTCACTTCATGTCCGAATATTTACTCAAAGAGAGTAAACTGAGGAGATCCATTTGGGGCGTACCGATTGACAAACAATATAAACGGGACACCTTTATCACAACCGTTCAGATCATCCTGACAGTATGCTTTCAACATGGTCTTCAGTGTCTGAAGCCACCTTTCCAAAGCTCCCTGGGATTCAGGATGGTACACGCTTGATTTAACGTGCTGTATGCAAAAACTATCCATAACCTCCTAAAACAGCCTGGC
>NW_025168016.1:0-1709 GCF_004010195.1 Chiloscyllium plagiosum | reverse complement strand
TGCGAATATAAATTCCGAACGTACCTCATACTTCTTTTTCTCAATTATGTCAGTGAAATCAGAAGGAATACATAGCAAAAACATAGGATAAAACAAAAGTGAGTACGCTTTTCGATTACTTTTCACTCGTGGGCTGCATACCATTTCTGTCAGAGAGATGGTCACTTATTTCAACTTTATAACGCAAGCCATTCGTGTTCAGGTCACGAGAGAATTTTGCTGTCTGCACATGTGTATCAATCTTTGAACATATTGAGCAAATTGGGCCGGTTTGTTCTTGTGGTCGGGGCATGCTTCATTCACATTACTCTGATTCGCGGGGTGGCCCCTAGTTTCGGATAGTTCAGGCCACTCATCCGCAATATATCGGCTTTGAAGACTGGACGTTTCATTTTCAAAATAAGGAAAAGTTTCTAATGAAATGGTTTGCTGATGAGAATCAGAAAGTGTAAGGGACTGAGTGGGTATCCTGGAATAAAACCCACTTCAGTGTCATCCCCATCCTCAAATAGGATAGGTGTGCCAGACCAAGGCTCAGGATTTTGAGGAATATCTGAATTCATTTTTTAAAGTGTTGTTGCTTTCACGCTTATGCACATTCCTCAGCCGTAGTGGCCTTCCACTGTTTCTCCAGTTCCCTTTCGTTTTCATCTGGCCATTTGCACTCAGGTTTTAACTTCTCCCAGCTTTGGCGAGTTCCATCTGGTGTACAAACCTTTATTACCCTATCACATGCTGAATTCCTTGAACTGGTAAGGAAGCTTTTTTTTTCGTTTACTATCCGCTTTATCTTTCACTTTTTAAAAATTAATAATTAATCAATGCAACCATGCTTCATGGTAACCCCGAGGCAATGACACAGGTCAATACCAATGTGAAAAGGTATAAAACCAATCAACCTGCCAATGATTTCTGGTTTTGTGATTCAGGGCTAATACAATTGGGTATTTAAAAATAATAATTAGGTGTAACTCAGAGGTGGAAACTGAGCCAGTGAATATTACATTTCTGAAGTGATCAATAAAAAGTGGAAAATCATTTATAAAAACTATTACAATTACTTGGTTCTAGTCCCATAATTTCAACCCCAGATAAGGCACCTTAAGCGGTTTTGACCAGTCATTGCACATTTACAATGTTAAAAAGCTGTGAAATGACTGCAGCTGCATAAAGACGTTGTGTCCACTCACGTGGCAACAAAACACTTCTCTTACACAAATAATGGTCGAATCCAAAGACAAAGATATTAAAAATATGGTATTAAGTTTTGTTAGTGATTTTCATAACACAATGATCAAACAAAACGTCAATTCTCAGTGACGGAGAGGAATTGATATAAAACAAGGCTATAAATGGCACTCCATAATCACGAATGAGATGCAACAGTCTTAAGATTGAGTGGAGACATACGAGTCTGAAACAAACAAACAAAACATTCTGCCAGTATCATTTTCTGAAAACAATATTGGTCAGTTGGGATATTTTAGGTCTATCGTTATACTTTCAGCTCCATGTTTTTTAAGTAAACTAAATTCTATAACGCTCATGTAATTCCTCCAATCAATGAATAAATCTTAAAGTCTAAGGTGATTTTTCTCAATGTTACTTCTGGATTATTATCTATGAAAAAAGAGCAGGCACCTGTGACGCCAAGGTTTACAGGGCTACTGCGTTTCCTGCATTTAGTCAAATCTTTGATGAATCCAATG
>NW_025168015.1:0-1708 GCF_004010195.1 Chiloscyllium plagiosum | reverse complement strand
TCGGGTTTGAAGGGTAAGTGGATTATTTAAATACCTGTGGGAGCTAATCAAAGCACATCTGCAAAAATAAAAGCAGTCACAAATTCTTCACATAAAATACGTTGTACCGCTCATTCAGAGAATCATAGAATTCCTGGTTTGTTCACTAGTTTGGTAAAATGCGGCACATGATGCCTAAAATTGCAACATAAAACATACTTAACAGTAGTAAAAAGTAAGAAATTTTCTATTAACACAGAACCCATTACTAACTGTTTGCTCTGATTATGTCGTTAGTGAGAAGGCCAACCCAATGATAACACCCGTGAAGGTGATTCCCGGGTTTCGGGGACTCATTACCACACTCAGTTTGCTTCAGGTTCTGAAGTGACCACAGCCACACAGTATCCCTCATCATGGGCCCATTCCACATCGCGAGCGGCTCGCTCATTGATGATCCACTGAAGCTGCAGTGCACAGGGAAAAACATTTGTTTATATCCAGGACAGTAGAGAAAGCAGAGTCAGGGATATGGTCAAAAGGAGACGGGGGTAGGGAGGGGAGTAATATAGGTTGTGAAGCAGAAAGTGTGACCTGGAATGACAGACAGAGACAAGGAGTGTAGAAGAAGGAGAGGCAACGGCAGGATTTCATAAAACCAGTGATTCGTGGAGAATCCTTATGGGGAACCATACAGAGGTGGAGAGGGTGACCAAAAATGTGAGAGAAATAGAACACAAGAGTTGACGGGGGAATTAAAACATCAAAACAAAAGTAAAACAAAAAGAGATTCAGCTCTCGTCTCGATTACAAAAGTAAAACAAAAAGAGATTCAGCTCTCGTCTCGATTCTGCTGCCTTGGAAAAGTGCTAGCATGTGCAGCCAAATCAACGTCCTCAGCAGTAAGAAAGACATTCGAACGCTCGAAGCACAGTACCCCACTTTGCTCAATCAATATTTGGGCCCGTGTGAGGTTTGTCCATGGGCCCATGTCTCCAATCAGTGATTGTGCACTTTGGTTTTGGGGGAGCATGGTGGTGCAGCTCCTGGGGTAGACCTGGGTGTGGTGAATCTGTGATGATGTCTTTGCATGGTGAAATTCTTGCATTTCTCATCGCGATATTTTTCGCCACTTTATTGTCAATCTCTGCCTCTGAGGTGATCATTACGTTAACCCATTGATACGGATTAGCTAAATGCAACATTTACAACGTCAAACAAATTACACACGCACACAGCTCAGGCCAGAGTACAGTGCTGATTGAAACATAGGATCCCATCTGGTAGGATTCACTTTTGGGCTGGTCGGAATTGTTTCTTCTTTCTGTACATCTGTACATTGTTACTCTGCCTTCAGTTCAATATTCTAATCTTCTTCCCATCTAATCTCTCAGTTAACCTTCTTCATTCTATGCTTCCAAACGGCTAATGTTCATTGCTTACATTTCACGGACATTTTATTTTATTTCCACCTTTATAATTCCTGACTTCAGTTTTTCCTCATCGTCTCGTGTTCGGAGTGATCAATAATAGACACATGGGGTCATGGAGACACAGACGGAGAGAGAAATATAACGACAAGAAAACGCAAAACAAAGGATTTCGAAAGAAAGGACTGAACGTGGCTTTTGACATTAAGGACGAAGATTCGTGCACAGTTTCGAAGGTTCTACGATGACTGTTCCACGTTGCAGTTTATGCCCAAGTCTAGAATTTAGATTCTATATGT
>NW_025168014.1:0-1708 GCF_004010195.1 Chiloscyllium plagiosum | reverse complement strand
GTTAGCCTGGAAGGACTGAAAGAAAGAGCTAATAGCCAGGAGAGAGGATGAGAAATCTTTGGCAAGTAGGATCGAGGAAAATCCTCAAGCTTTCTATCAGTATGTCGAGAATGACCAAATTAAGATTAGGGCCAATCAAGGATAGTAGTGTGAAGTTGTGTGTGTAGTCCAAAGAGATAGAACAGGCACTAAATAAATATTTAATTCAGTATTCACACTGGAAAGACAATGCTATCGAGGCCTATATGGAGTAAAGGCTGTTAGACTAGATGGGATTGAGGTTCGTAAGGTAGAGATGTTAGCAATTCTGGAGAGTGTTAAAATAGATAAGTCCCCTGGGCCAGATGTGATTAATCCTAGGATTCTCTGAGAAGTTAGAGAGGAGGTTACACAACATTGGTTCGAAACCTTACATCACCAATGTCTTCAGGAATAGAGCCAGAAGACTGGAGGACAGCAAATGTCCCCTTGTTCAAGAAATGGAGAAGAGACCACCCTGGTAATTATATACCAGGCTTTCTTTGGTTAAGGGTAAAGTGTTGGAAAGGATTATAAGAGATAAGATTTATTATCATCTAGAAAGGAATCATTTGTTTAGTGATAGTCAACAAGGTTTTGTGAAGGGTATGTCATGCCTCACAAATCTTACTGAGTTCATTGGGAAGGTGACCAAACAGGTGGATGAGGATAAAGTGGGGTATATGGATTTCAGTAAAACGTTTTTATGTCCACCATGTTAGCGTAATGCAGAAAATATGGAGAGTGTCGCGTTGGAAAAGCAGAACAGATGAGGCAGCGTCCAAGAGGTAGGAGAGTCGATGTTTCATTTGTAAGCCCTTCATCAGGAATCAGTGTTCTGGTCCCCAGCATCTGAAGTCTTCACTTTCTCCTAGCTCATCGGATGTTGTATGACCTGCTGTGCTATTCCAGCAGCACACTTCTGACTCTGATCTCAAACATCTGTAGTCCTTACTTTCTCCCAGAAAATACGGAGACGTCGGATTGAGAGTGATTTAGTGGTTTGGATCAGGAATTGGCTCACTGAAAGCAGACAGAGGATGATAGTTGATGGGGAATGTTCATCCTCGAGTTCAGTCGATAGTGGTATACTGTAAAAATCTGTTTGGGGGCAACTGTTGTTTGTTTTTTTGAAAATGACCTTAATGAGCAAATGGAAGGATGATTTTGTAAATTTACGGTTCGCAGTAAGGTCGGTGGAGCTGTGGGCAGTGCTGAAGGATGTTGCAGGTACTGAGCTGTAATGTTCTATGTTCATGGACCTACAATGGGCTGAATAGCTTCCTCTGCGATGTAACAATTCTGAGGTACTCTGACCCACAATAAAAACTTTAGATGCCTGGAGAAACAAGCTTGTCCAGTAAAGGATACACACTGCGCAAACATCCATTATCTCTTCCTATTCTTTGATATGCAGCGGCCTCAAAATATCTGTCCAAACAAAATAGATTGATTCAAATTCAAGCAGTCAGGAGGATGTTCACACGAGGGGATGACCATCAGAAGTTTTAATTAATAACAAGATTTCAGAATAACACAAATAATAAAATAATATCACAGCAGCATAATAATTGGCAGCAGAGTAAAACTTACAGTTGCAAATAGTTCCAAGTTCAACATTGTGTTCAGTTTTGGTCAACTTGCTCTCGAAAGGCTAGTATTAAACTGGAACATTACAAGGATGTTGCCA
>NW_025168013.1:0-1708 GCF_004010195.1 Chiloscyllium plagiosum | reverse complement strand
CATAATGAAGTCTAGTTTGGATAGACTGAGATCGGTAGGGTTTCTTTAGTCTGCTCTTTGCATTCATTCTGAATGTATTTTTGTCTGTTTTGAAACCTGGCAGTTAACCTAGCTAATTTACCGAGGTAATTTCCTCTGTATATATACCGAAGCAAGTTGAGAGGTTATGCTCTGGGCTACCTGCTTAAGAAATTTTTGAGTGCTCTGGCCGAGCCCATAACAATGGGGAGAACGTGTTAGCTCCATACAGACATTTGCCTGTGGCTGGGATCGAACAAGGGTTTCTAGCACTGTACGGCAGCGCTGCTAACAACTGAACCACCGTGGCACCCCAAATAGTGGATGGTGTGACTCATCAGCAGAATGCGATGAAATTTGCTGTTATGTGTGCTTCGTGGCAACATTTGTTTGGAGACAAAGGAGAATATGAGGAGTGGCATTTGAATGCACACCCCAAGAAAGAAACGAGAAATCATTAGCTTTGATGCAAGGCAACAGCGAACACCCGTTGGCCATTCCGACAAGCTGTAAACCAGTCAATCTAGTGTGTTAGCTTTTTTTGTTGGTTAGGTCATTGAGTTTAGGAACGAGAAGATTATGCTGGATCTATGCAAAACTCTGGTGCGGATTTACCGGACGTTGGTTCGGCCACTTTTGGAATATTACGTGCAACTCTGCTCTGTCTCCAGCTCCTTCCAACTTTCCACCCTCCTCCTCTTCCTCTCCCACTCCCCTCTCACCCAATCATTCCCCATTTCTCTTCTGTCTGCCCCTCTCTCTCGCACCACCCTGCCTCATTCCCTTCCTCCCTCTCTCGCGCTGCCTCCATTCTTCTCCCCTCCCCTCTCTCCCCATCATCTCCCTCTCCCCCTCTATCCCCGCTCCCCCTCCCTCTTCCCTCACTCCATCCCTCTCTCCCCTTCTGTCCTTCTCTACCTTTCCATTATTGGTCAGAGTATTGAATTCACGAGATGGGAGGTCATGTTGCAGCTCTAAAGGACATCGGTTAGGCTACTGTTGGAAATTGCGTGCAATTCTGGTCTCCTTCCTATCTGAAAGATGTTGTGAAATTTGAAAGGTTTCAGAAAATCTTCAGAGGGATGTTGCCAGCGTGGGAGGATTTGAGCTATGGGAAGAGGTTGAATAGGCTAGCACTGTTTTCCCTGGAGTGTCGGAAATTGAGGGGTGACCTTATGGAGGTTTATGAAATCATGAAGGGTATGGATAGGTTAAATAGACAAAATCTTTTCCTTACCGTGGGTGAGCCCAAAATTGGAGGGCATAGGTTTAAGCTGAGAGGGGAAAGATATAAATGAGTCCTAAGGGGCAATATTTTCACACAGAGAGTGGTACGATGGAATGAGCTGCCAGAGGATGTTCTGGAGGCTAGTACAATTGAAACATGTAAACGACATCTGGATGGGTATATGAATAGGAAACGTTTGGAGGGATATGGGTCGGGTGCTGGCAGGTGGGACTAGATTGGTTTGGGATATCTGGTCGGAAGGATGAGTTGGACCAAAGACTTTGCTTCCGTGTCGTATATCTCTATGATTTCTCTTCCACTGTGACTTCCCTTTCTCTCTCCCTGTCCACTCCATATCTCTCCCTTTCGCTCCCTCCCACACTCTCAGTCTACTACTCTCTCTCTCACCCCTCTGTCTTCATCCTCACTTACGCCTGTCTCCCTCCCGATCTTTCCATCCCT
>NW_025168012.1:0-1708 GCF_004010195.1 Chiloscyllium plagiosum | reverse complement strand
CGGGTTTTCCTTGATACTATCTGCCAATGACTTTTCATGTGCCCATCTTGCTCTTCTTAACTCTCCCTTTAGATCTTTGCTGGCTAACATGTAACTCTCAAACACCCGAACTGAGTCTTCACGTCTCATCCTAACATACGCCTTCTTCTTTCTCTTGACAAGAGATTCAAATTCTTCAGGAAACCACAGCTCCCTCGCTCAACCACTTCCTCCCTACCTGACAGGTACATCCTTATCAAGGACACGCAGTAGCTGTTCCTTGAATAAGCTCCACATTTCAATTGTGCCCATCCCCTGCAGTTTCCTTCCCCAATCTGTGCATTCTAAATCTTCCCAAATTACATCATAATTGCCTTTTCCCCCCACAATAACTCTTCATACACCTATCCCTTTTCATCGCTAGAGTAAACATAAATGATTTGTGGTCACTATCACCAAAGTGCTCACCGACCTCCAAATCCATCACCTGGCCTGGTTCATTACCAGTACCAAATCCAATGTGGCCTTGCCCTTTGTTGGCTGGCCTACATACTGTGTCAGGAAACCCTCCTGCACACATTGGACAAAAACGGATCCACTAAAGTGCTGGAACTATAGTATTTCCAGTTAATACAGACAGGGAGTATCCAACTCCCTATTTAATACATGGTCCTGCAGGCCATCATTTGTGTGTTCAATAACAAGACCAACTGAAATGTTTACCTGCAGCTATTCAAGGGCAGAGCTGTCAGCTGGACAGCTGCCCCGGTACCATCCCGAATAGCTCCTTCACTTGGTTATCTCAAATCTGTGCTGTCTCCCAAACAGATCTGACAATCATTCTATAACTGAACTGCTATTAATACTGCATTCCCACAAATTGCCCCTAATGCTTAGGGATGTGTAGGTTAGGTGCATTAGTCAGGGGGATATGGAGTAATAAGGTAAGAGAAAGGGTCTGGCGGGATACTCTTCAGAGGGTTGGTGTGGATTTTTTGGGCCAAATGACTTGTTTCCACACTGTAGGGATTCTATAATTCAGATCGGATTTTTGCAGTGATTCATTATGACAGCTGACTGTTCTGTGGCTAACTCAATAATACAGATCCATTTCTTTAATGCATTGATCACTTGATCTTTCTGGTGTAATTGTTTTAGAAATATTTCCACATTCTCCATGATCTTCACAACCCCATCAGCTTTCTGAACCCGGTGCTCTGCTTCCTGAACCGACAGAAACATCTCTTTGGCAGAAACATCCCACCTGTGCATTTGGTATCGTCTGAATGGTGTTCACTTAAATTTCTCAATGTCATCATTGTTTTAACTTTATTTAATCATGAAATGACTGTTTCCCTACTGATACAATATTACTGAGCCACCCTTTATCTATCATATGATCATCAATGTTTTTGTCACCTGTACAGTTGTACTCAATGTGCTTACCTGTGACTTGTTTATGTGAATTCTCACTGACCTTTACGTTCAAACCGATCTTTAGCAGTTCTCCAAATTTTGTTCATCACTGTCTTTCTTTATAGTTTTCTCAAGTAATTACCATCCAATAAACAGGCTTGCAATTATGTTTGTGCAAAAGCATTTTGCTTGAGTTCTGCTTGTGCCATACAACAAAATATTTGCAGAAATGATGTTTCAGAGCCATACATTTGACGTGAAATGCGGTTATTTTCTTCAAATGCATGTTCACTGAAAATGACACATCCCAAAC
>NW_025168011.1:0-1708 GCF_004010195.1 Chiloscyllium plagiosum | reverse complement strand
GTATTGTATATTGTCTGGTCGATATTGCACGCTCATGTATATTGAGTGGTGGATATTGCACGGAATTGTATATTGAGTGGTGGATTGCTGCTGTGTAGATATTGCACTGTGTTGCATATTGAGTGGTGGACATTGCACGTTGTTGTATAATGAGTGGTGGATATTGCACGGTATTGTATATTCAGTGGTGGATATTGCACGGTATTGTATACTGAGTGGTAGATTGCTGCTGTGTCGATATTGCACTTTGTTGTATGTTGAGTGGTGGATATTGCACGGGGTTGTATATTGAGTAGTGGATATTGCACGGTATTGTATATTGAGTGGTGGATATTGCACAGTATTGTATATTGAGTGGTGGATATTCCGCGGTGTTGTATATTGAGTGGTGGATTGCTGCTGTGTCGATATTGCACTTTGTTGTATATTGAGTGGTGGATATTGCACGGTGTTGTATATTGAGTGGTGGTTATTGCACGGTATTGAATATTGAGTGATGTTTATTGCACTGTATTGTATATTGTTTTGTGGATATTGCACAGTATTGTATATTGAGTGGTGGATATTGCACGGTATTGTATATTGAGTGGTGGAAGTTGCACGGTATTGTATATTGTGTGGTGGATATTGCACTGTATTGTATATTGTGTGGTGGATATTACACGGTATTGTATATTGAGTGGTGGATATTGCACGGTATTACATATTGAGTGGTGGATATTGCACGGTATTGTATAATGAGTGGTGGATATTACACGGTATTGTATATTGAGTGGTGGATATTCCACGGTGCTGTATATTGAGTGGTGGATTGCTGCTGGGTAGATATTACACTATGTTGTATATTGAGCTGGGGATATTGCACGGTGTTGTATATTGAGTGATGGATATTGCACTGTGTTGTATATTGAGTGGTGGATATTGCACGGTATTGTATATTGAGTGGTGGATACTGCACGGTATTGTATATTGAGTGGTGGATATTACACGGTATTGTATATTGAGTGGTGGATATTGCACGGTATTGTATATTGAGTGGTGGAAGTTGCATGGTATTGTATATTGAGTGGTGGATATTGCAATCTGTTGTATATTGTGTGGTGCATATTACACGGTATTGTATATTGAGTGGTGGATATTGCACGGCACTATATATTGAGTGGTGGATATTGCACTGTATTGCATATCGAGTGGTGGATTTTGCACGGTATTGTATATTGAGTGGTGGATATTGCACGGTGTTGTATATTGAGTGGTGGATTGCTGCTGTGTAGATATTACACTGTGTTGTATATTGAGTGGTGGATATTGCACGGTATTGTTTATTGAGTGGTGGATATTGCACTGTGATGTATATTGAGTGGTGGATATTGCACGGTATTGAATATTGAGTGGTGGATATTGCACGGTATTTTTTATTGAGTGGTGGATATTGCACTGTGATATATATTGAGTGGTGGATATTGCACGGTATTGTATATTGAGAGTTGGATTCCTGCTGTGTAGATATTGCACTGTGTTTTATATTGAGTGGTGGATATTGCAAGGTATTGTATTCTGTGTGGTGGATATTGCACGGTATTGTATATTGAGTGGTCGATATAGCACAGTATTGGATATTGTGTGGTGGATATTGCTCGATATTGTATATTGAGTGGTGGATATTGCACGGTATTGTATAATGTGTGGTCGATATCAAACGGTCTTG
>NW_025168010.1:0-1708 GCF_004010195.1 Chiloscyllium plagiosum | reverse complement strand
CTTGCCTAATACCATCAAAATTGGTCTTGCTCCAAATTAGAACTTCAACTGTTAGATCCAGTCTATCCTTTGCCATCACTATTTAAAACTAATAGAATTATTGTCGCTGGCCCCAAAGTGCTCTCCTATTGAAACCTCACTCATCTGTCCTTTAGTTCCCAAGTGGAGATCAGGTTTTACACTTTCTCTAGTCGATATATCCACATACTGAATCAGAACTTTTTTGTACACACTTAAATTGCTCTCTATTTAAACTCTTAACACTGTGGCAGACTCAGTCCACATTTGGAAAGTTAAAATTCCCTAACATAACCACCCTATTATTCTTACAGATAACAGATCTGTTTCTCAATTTCCTGCTGACTATGGGGAAAGTCCATAGTACAATCTCAATAAGTGATTATCCCCTTATTTCTCAGTTCCACCCAAATGACTTTCCTGGACGTATTTCCAGGAATATCCTCCCTACACACAGCTGTAATGTTATCCCTTATCAAAACGCCATACCCTAACCTCACTTGCCCTCCTTTTCTATCCTTACACCAGCATTTGTTGCCTAGAACATTAAGCTGCCCGTCCTGTCCATTGCTGAGCCATGTCTAATTACCAATGACATCCCACTCCCACATTCCTAACCATGCCCTGAATTTATCTGCCTTCCTTGTGAGGCCTCTTGCATTGGAAAAAACGTAGTTTAATTTAAAATCAGTCCTACCTCGCTCTCTGCTTTGTTTTGCTTGCCATTTGACTTACTCCTTTTATCAACTGTACTAGTCTCAGATAGAAAAAAAAAGAGATCAATCTCCCTAGGTCCCACCCCACCCATCTTAAGAGTTTAAATCCTCTCAGCAGCTCTAGCAAACCTCCCTGCCAGTATATTATTCCCCTTCCAATTCAGGTGCAATCCAGCTTTCTTATACAGGTCACTTCTACCCAACAAGAGATTCCAATGATCCAAAAATGTGAACCCTCTTCTCTCACACCAGCTCCACAGCCACGCATTCATCTACTCTATTCTCCTATTCCTACCCTCATTAGCTTGTGGCACCGGGCGCAATCCAGATATCACTACCCTAGAGAAGCTCCTTTTTAAATTCTTGCAAAACTTCCTATATTCTACATTCAGAATCTCATCCTTTTTCCTTCCTACATCACTAGCTCTAAATGTGTACAACAACCTCCTGCTGGTCCCATTCCCTTTTGAGAATGGTCTACACATTCATTCTTGACTGGTCACCGCCAGCTGCAGAAACAGTTGCGCCTCTGACTACACAGTCTCCTATCACAACCGATGGCTTTGAATCTGATGTACCCCTTGCTCCATTAGAGCCAGTCTCAGTACCAGGAACTTGGCTGTTCATGCTCCATTCCCCTAAGAGTTCATCACCCCCTATATTTTCCAAAACAGCATACTTGTTTGAAATGGGGATAGCCACAGGAGACTCCTGCACTACCTGCCTCCCTCTCCTACCTTTCCTGGAGGTAACCCATCTATCAAACTGTATCTGTAGGTTTTTTTTCCTTCCTATAACTGCCATCCATCACACCCCCAGCTCCTGTAAATTCCTCACTGCTTCTAATTGACCCTCCAACCAGTCCCTGCAATCTGACAGGGATTCACATCCAAATACTTACTGTCGACATCATCAGTAACAAGGAAACACTCCCTAATCTTCCTCATCCGACAGGAAGAGCACATCACTATTGT
>NW_025168009.1:0-1708 GCF_004010195.1 Chiloscyllium plagiosum | reverse complement strand
TGGTTGGTCCGGGTGTCCCAAAGGTGTTCTATGAAACGTTCCACAAGTAGACGGCCTGTCTCCCCAATATAGAGGAGGCCACATCGGGTACAGCGGATGCAATAGATGACGTGCGTGGAGGTGCAGGTGAATTTGTGGCGGATATGGAAGTGTCTCTTGGGGCCTTGCAGGGAAGTAGCATCTTTTTAAGATGTTACCATCTATTTACCAACAGTCTATATCTTTCATGTCCTTCTCTACAATAAATACTCATGTAAAACACTTGTTTAGTATCTTCCCATCGACTGCAGCTGCACGCACAGGCTGCCTTGCTGATCTTTGAGGGCCCCTATTCTCTCCCTAGCTACCCTTTTGTCTTTAATACATTTATAAAATCCTTTTGGATTCTCTTTAACCCTATTTGACAAAGCTATCTCATGTCGCCGTTCTGCCCTCCTGGTTTCCCTCTTTAGTATACTCCTACTGTCGTTAGACTGTTCTTAATTGTCCACGCTATCTCTCCTGTCTGTACCTGACATATGCTTTTTTTCTTAACTAAAATCTCAGTTTCTCGAGTTATCCATTATTCCGTACATCTACCGACAATCCTCCACAGTTCTGAAACCTCTTTTATTAGCATGAAAGCTCAAAATTACTGAAGCCTCTTTTTGCTAATGTAATATTCCTAATATCTGCAAAATTCTCCCTACCTTTTACCCTAATGGGAGTACCTCTCCTGTCTCTGGACTGCCGTTATCTTATTTTGGAAGGCTTCCCAATTCCCAATGATAAATATTTCATTCTCTTAAAATGGAAACTCCCTAATTCCCGCATCTCGTGAAACTGCCACTTGAAAATAATGAACAAAATAAAGAACATTCCAAACCTAGGCTTTGATGAGATGAGCTCTGATCTGACTCGTAGATCTGGAGGTCATCACAATGCACCGAGAGTGCTTTCTACCAGAGCAGCACCAGGTCAGTATCAGGCACACAGACAGAATGGGCAAATAGATTCACATCTGAACTCACATCTCCCAGTCTGGGAATCTGAAACATGCATAATCATTCTGGCAAATAGCTCCATGAAAAGGACAGCGAGATCGGCCCAACAGTCTGATCAAAAACAGTCAGTCATTCAAATTTCAACATTGTCAGGCTCCAAAACCCATTCCTGGTCCCTCATGCATGCTCTATGAATCCCGCTCCCTCTAACCCTCTGCAGGATCCATGTCCCTTCCTACATTTGTACATCCTCCAGGTTCTGCAGCCCTCCCTACCTCTGTAACATGGCCCGGACTCTATAAGTCTTCCTTCCTCTACAATGTTCCGAGAAGGGCACGAGAGGATGGTGGGAGTTACACAGATAGTGAGTGATACCAAGACGGGAGAATTTTGCAGATATTAGGAATATTACATTAGCAAAAAGAGGCTTCAGTAATTTTGAGGTTTGATGCTAATAAAAGAGGTTTCAGAACTGTGGAGGATTGTCGGGACTTGAACTAGTTTCACAGTTTACAAGTGTTGTCAAGATTGGAGGATATTACCAAGATAGAAAGGGTTTAAGAATGAAGGATTCCTCCGACAGTACTTACAGGGTTAACAGCAGGATTTTTGACAGTGTGGAGGAACAGAAGAATCTTGAGTGCAATTAACATAGATCTCTCAAAGTTGCCACTCAAGGTGATCACCTTGAATTGAAGGCATATGCTATATTGGCTTTCATTACC
>NW_025168008.1:0-1708 GCF_004010195.1 Chiloscyllium plagiosum | reverse complement strand
TCATCACATCCCATAATTAAATGGCCCTTCTCACCCTCTGAAGGACCAACATTTACCTGAGCCACTCTTTTTCATTTAATGTTTTCATCGAAACTTCTGCGATCTGTCGTTAAATTCTGTCATGCATCTTTTCTCTCCTGTTCTTTCTTACGGTTTTTTATCGCTCTTTTTGTGGCTTTCTTTTGACCTTTAAAGCTTTCCCAATCTTCCAGTTTCATGCTGCTTTTGACCACTTTGTCTCATCTTTCAATGTGATCGCCTCCCATATTTCCTGAGACTTCCAGGCAGATGACCCCTGTTCTGATAGTCTTTCCTTTAAACTAGAATATACTTTTGCTGAGCACATTGAAACATTTCTTTGGAAGTCCTCCACTGCTCATCAGCTGTACCACCATTTTTTATTTGTTTGTTTTCAGTCTCCTTTAGCCAGGTCCTCTTAATTGTGTTGTTGTCCCCGCTGTACATGCACAGAGCCCCGGTGTTGGATTTTAACTTTACACCCCCCATCTGTATTCGAAATCTAACCATACTGTGATCACTCCTTCCAAGAGGATCCCTAACGATGAGGTCATTCCTGCCTCATTATACACGGCCAGATCAAGGAGAGGTTTATCCACGTCGCTTCCATTACATACTGTTCAAGAAAACTATCACGGATACACTCAATGAACTCCTCCTCAAGGCTACCCTGACCGACCTGGTTCTAACAAACAACATGTCGATCGAAATCCCCCATAAGAACTGGCCCATTTTGACAACCAGTAGTTATTACTTTGTTTATTCCCCGCCCCAGGGTAAAGTTATTATTTGGTGCACAAGAGACTAGGGCGAGCAGTGACTTTTTTTTCTTAGAAAGTCTAATTTCCACCCCAATGGATTCATACTTATTTTCCATTGTGCCCTTAACACTTTACAACACCGCCCTGATATCGTCCTTAAATATCAGAGTGCCACCACCTTCTTTACACTCCTGTCTGTCATACCGAATAGTCTGATACCCTGAGATCTTTCCCTCCCAGTTGTGACCATCCTGGAACATAGCTTTGTAATGGCTCATAAATCGTATTCATTTGTAATGATTTGTGCTGGTAATTCTCTAAACTTGTTGCATATGCTGCCAACATTTAGGTAAAGTGTCTTTATGATAACTTTGTTATCCTCATGATTTCCAATGTCTCTACTAATATCTCTTGTTTCTCCTCACCTATCTATTTATATACTCCCTCCTCAGTATCAAAGGGCCCAAACGCACGTTTCAGGTGCAGTAACGCTTTCCCTGCCCTTCGAACAATCCAGTTGAATGCATTCACTGTTTTCTCGATGGTTTCCTCGACCTTGGGAAACGAAGTGTGGACTGTGGGACCGCTTTGTAGAACATCCAAGTTCTGTCTTCAAGACAGACCTGGAGCTTCCAATCCCCTAACCCTTGAACAGCTCACACTGTTCCTTGGCTAACATCTCTGGCGCAGGTTTACTGCAGTGTTCCAGCAAAGCTCAGCACATGCTTGAGGAAGAACACTTTATTTCACTGTGGGAAATCCGTAGCCCTGCGTATTCCATATCCACTATGATGTTTTTAGGGCCTGAACTCCTCCATCACCTAGTCTCCTACCGCATCCATAGGTCTTGTTACTGGATAACGAGCCATTAATATACCTGTGGAGGGGGGAGGAGAGGGGGGAATGAGGTAAGGAGGTGGAAAAGGGGT
>NW_025168007.1:0-1708 GCF_004010195.1 Chiloscyllium plagiosum | reverse complement strand
AAATGGAATGTTGACATATGTATGGCATGTCCAACTGAACAGACCATCAATGTATTTTATGAATAAAATATATTTTTGAAATAAAAAAAAACAGATGGTTTGTTATGAAACAAGAACAAATTCAAATTCAGCCAATCGGTTTAAATTCTGCCCCGAGTTACCAAAGTCCAATCAAATTTAATACCTTGATAATATTAAAACCAATGGAACGATCTGATGTTTTGGGTATAAACCAGACATTTTTGAACAGTTAGAGGGATAAATGTCAAAGGCCAACAAATGTAGAGTACAAGCTGAAGACCTCTCTGAAAGGTACCTGTCTGTGGGGGAGTAGCAGCTGACTGGTTTTGAAACGTGGTTACTTTCTTTTTTGTAAATCATAATCTTTTTTTTTATTGGACTAGTATTGTCGAGTGGGAGGTAAAAGATAGGTTTAAGAGAAATGAGTTGTCAATAGTTATTAGTTTTAATATTCTCTGTTAGACTTAAAGAATAATGACTTTGAGGATAATTCTTTGCCTCTCGAATTTTAACAGATTATACACAGTATGAATCTTTTCTGTGTTGCTAGTTTATGTTAGCAGAGGGGTTTACCCCGTGTTGCAACAGTATCTTCCCAGGGGTTTGAGGGCTTTTGGAGGCAAAACACACATGCAATGAAACTCACTTAGAGGAAATACTTAAAACTAAGGAAGAAAAGAAATACAAGGAATGAATAAACTTGAAGAATGTGAACTTAATTGGCAAATGGATTTCAACATAGATATGTGTAACAGAGTGCAACTGGGTAAGAGGAATAAGGAAACCATTTACAGTTTGGATAATAAGGGCCAAATAGGGGAGAGGAACATTTTTCATTAGATGTTGCCACACAGTTTAATATGGTGTAAAAATGGCCATGTACTCAAGTTCATTTCAAAAGGAATAGATTTAAAGCCTCATTCCATATTCTACAGATTGACAATCGTTTATCTGAAATCCCGAAATCTAAAAAGCTCTGAAATCCAAAGTTTTTTCCTGAACTTGTTTTCTCATTATCGAAATTGTTTGGTGTGCAAACAGTTAACTCAACACGACACCCACTCGAGCCACATCACTCAGGCATGGTGTCGCAGCACGGCCCCGCACAATTCTCTCTCGGTGCTCATAGTAATCACAGGTGCGACTGCTGTATGGTAACTTTTTTTAATTTTTACTATGAAAATGTCATTTAATCCTTTATCCAAAAAATTCTGAAATCTGAAACACAGCCGGTCCAGAGGGTTTCGGATAAAGAATTGACTGCCTGTAGTTGTTAAATTCAACGTCTGTATGTGCAAGTCAGTAAAACCAAGAATGGGAACAAGAAAAGACCGAAGTTCACTCGCACAACTATCGAAGTGAAAACTGTCCACTGCTTTACAGACAGTTGGAAGTGATCAGTGCTAATAATCAATAATTGCCAGGAACTCTGAGACACACAAACACCCACCTTTGAAGCCTGGACATTTTGCCACAAGGAATTTTGTTTACCCCCTTGTATGTTCCTTTCCACCTGTGTCACATGCTTTGCTTTTGTTCTGTGCATTAATTAGGAATGGGCGTGGATCTATTTAGTCTGTGTATTAATCAGGAATGGACGTGGATCTATTTAGTCTGTGTATTAATCAGGAATGGGCGTGGATCTATTTAGTCGGTGTACTAATCAGGAATGGGCGTGGATCTATTT
>NW_025168006.1:0-1708 GCF_004010195.1 Chiloscyllium plagiosum | reverse complement strand
CGTCTGAGGAGTTACACCCACCAGCTCAGACTGGCAGGAGGCTGCTACCATTCCACACACCTCTCGCTGCTCTGCAGATGTCACTTATTTAACCAGTGCAAAAGGCTAACTATGCTCTTACTAAGAGAAGGCACAAATAATCTTGGCCGTCCTATCACTGAGCATCGCCCGTCTATCTACTCTCTATGGCTGGAAGAGCTTTTACATTCTGGGATATGAACATATTGTAACCTGATGACAGTGAGGGTTTCAGTATCCCTCTGTTTGATCGCAGTCAGACCCCTTGTACTGGACAGGTCAAAGTGTGATCTCACAGTGTCAGTGTTATCTCACCACGTACATCACAGAGAGAGAGCTGACATCACAATCGGTTTGTAACCTGGCTTTGTCTGAGCCACAAGGCTGCACGAGGAAACCCACGGAAGGCAAGGTCACTGCACTGACTGTGTCTCAGGCTGATCTGTCTGGGAGTGAGAGTGATCAGAGAGAGGATCAAAGCAGTTTCACTTTACACAACACAATGCTGTGAAAAGACCATCAGGGAGGTAATCAAGCAGAAGATGGTGAGGTTTCAAAGGTTAATCTAAAGTTCTTCCTCTTGCACTGACTAAGGGTTGGAAGGGGAATGGGAATTAATGTTCCACTGTTCATGAAAACGGCATTTAGCATTTATTTAAACTTGTAAATTGTCCAGATCTGATTATTAGCATGGGTCAGAAATTTTAATCCAAAATGTAATTCTCCTTTTCTCACTTTACCAATCCCTGCTTCATTGGAGGATGATACAGAGATAGGAAGGGATATAGTTGCTGTAAAAGGTTACAGCGATAAGTAATGGTGTACAGGCTGGAAGATGATACAGAGATAAGGAGATTTGCGCGGAATTGAGGAGATAACAGTAATATGAGCGGGTGTAGGGGATGGAGGAAGTTCCAGATATGTCAGGAGTAGCAGGGATGGGAGGTGGTTGCAGAGATATAGAGGACAGGAATATCTGGAGGAGGTGACAGCGATAGGAAGATGTGTGAGAGCTGGTGGAGTTTTCAAAGATAAGGGCATTTGTTGGTTTTGGAGCAGTCTACACAGACGGGCATTGGTGCTGGATGAAATTACAGAATTATAGAGGCTCTTGGGGTGAAGGAGATTACAGAGACAGGAAGGTATGTATGGAATGGAGGAGGTGATGAAGGTAGGAAGTGGTGTGGGAGATGGATATACCACAGAGACAGAGAATGATGTAGATGGTGGAGGTGGTTCAATATATAAGGAGGTATGTAGCTGCTGGAGAATATTACAGAGCTAGGGAAAGATAGGGGATCCAGAGATAGAGAGAGATATAAATACTGGAATTTATTGTAGTCAGGTGTACCCTAGGACAGTGAAAAGCTTTGTTTGTGAGCAGTACAAGTAGACCAAATAAGCAAGGGCATACAGACCATAGGGTGTTTTGATAAAGTGAAGCACAAAGTTTACATTGCATAAGGGATGGATGAAGCAAACGCAATATTAACAGGATCAGCTCAATTTGAATTTAGTGAAGGAGGTGGCAGAGATAAGGATGCAGGGTGGGCCGGAGGTAGTTACAAATTTAGGGAAGCAGGAGATTGTACGGAGATAGAAAGTTGGAGGGACTTGGAGAAGGTGTAGGGGCTTGAGAAGGTTTCAGAGATACGGGCGTCGCTGGGATCAGAGGTCATGGAAGTGGGAG
>NW_025168005.1:0-1708 GCF_004010195.1 Chiloscyllium plagiosum | reverse complement strand
TGGAGTCAAAGTTAATATGTTGATTTCGGTCACCAATCATGATCTCATCCGAGAACAGGCTCGAGTACCTGAATGGCCTTTTATTGTTCCATTACAACTACGTTCTTATGTTTTGCCAGGTAGCGCTGCTATAAACGGTTTCTAACGTTCTTGTTAACAATAAAGATGGATGAAACAATTCGGGTCAATCGTTTTTTGTTTCCACCTTTACTCTCTCACGAACCTCTCACACATCTCTCCCAGACTAACTCAATGTTCCAGCTATTCAGAAGACAGTACGTGTTGGATTGAATTGGAGTTAAGTGCAACTGTTTGCGATTAATTAAAACAACTATCCTGGGATGTTAATTCTGTCACTGGAGCGTAACTTTGAACACGACATTCTTTTTGTCGTGTGTCACATCTGCACAAGAATATCTCCAGCTCAAAAAATCAGGGATATACGAGAGAATGATCAGAATCGGAGGCATAGAGATTGTAATATAATGTCCTTGGAACATGGAATACTACAGTAAGTAAGAATAATTTATTGTATTGATTCTGGTTTCTCATAGCAGATTATAATTGAATAAAATTATCAACTCGCATTTCCTATGCTCTGAGAATTGTCCAATCTTTTTATTATCCCATCCCAGCTGTTGTCGGTGTCACTAGTCAGAGTCTCTGCATTGTGTCAAGAAACAATACTTTATCGCTTTCTGTTGATTGCCTGATATCCCTCCGACTTTTTACCTCGTTGTTAAGTACGCAAAGCTTCTGTGTGCGTTTTTCTCATTCCACAAGTAATTATTAACAATATCAGACTCACTCTCTTTTCTTCACTATTCTACTCGTCTGCAAACGCTCAGTTTTACAGCAGCGGGTGAAGAACGTCAATGTGCTTGCATTCCGAGCAAAATGATTCGAATCGAGGATCATGGAGCTCGTGCTGCGCTTGTCAAGATTCTTGATAAGACCACGTTTGATGATTCTACGTAGTTTTGTTCTGCCTACCTGTTGAAGAATATTCTTGGGATTGAGGGTGTATTGAAAACGTTTACTGACATCATTCCATGGGTGGTTGGATAAATGTGTGAGGAGAGGCTGATACGATGAGAGTTATGTTCACTCGTGTGTAGATGAATTAAGTGTGGCAGGAAAGTTATCTCATAGACACCGATAAAATTCTAACAGGAAGAAACGAATGCAAGAAGGATATTCCCGATGATGATGCAAAGGATAAAAAGTAAATTAATTTTGACGTTCTGAGGATAAATTATTGGCATAAGTAGGGAAATGTGTTAGATAGGTTAGAGGTTATTAAGGTGGATATATCCCCAGCACCGGATTCGATGTATCCAAGGTTGAGAGAGAGGGGAGAGAGAGAGGAAACAGATGGGGCCCTGAAAGATATGGTTGTAGCATTCTTATACGCAGGTGAGGTGCTGGAGGACTGGAGGGTTGCTCATGTTGTCGCCCTGTGCAAGAATAGTAGTTGGGATATTCCAGGTAACTACAGAGAAGTGAGCCTGATGTCAATGGAGGAAATGCTGCTGTGGAAGATACTGAGGGATAAAATCAATTTATATTTGGAACAGAATGGGCGTATCAGTGATAGGCAACATGGTTTTGTGCGGGAAAGATCGTGCCTTGCCACCTTAATAGAGTTCTTTAAGGAAATGACCAAGATGATAGAGGAAGGAAGGGCTGTTGATGTCATATACATGGA
>NW_025168004.1:0-1708 GCF_004010195.1 Chiloscyllium plagiosum | reverse complement strand
GTGCTCGAAAATCACAGCAGGCCAGGCAACATCCGAGAAGCAGGAGGATTGACGTTTCGGACGTAAGCCCTTCATCAGAAATGAAGCTGGTGGCCTGGGGAGCTGAGGGATAAATAGCGGCAGTTTGGGACTGGGTGCAAGGTTGCTGAGAATACAATAGGTAGATAAAAGCGGGGAGAAGATGTTAGATTGGAGAGGAGGGTTGAGCGGATAGATGGGAAAGATGTTGAGCAGGGAAAGAGGGCGGTAGATGTCCCCTTCCCTGCTGTGCCTGAAGTAGATTCCTTTTGCTTTACATACGTTCTGTCAAATTACTTGTTGCGGAAATTTTAAACTGTCACTTCTTTGACATTTTCCACAATTTTCTGTGCAACTAAAACAAACACATATTATTTACTTGAAAGTTCTACCGACAGACCAAAGCTTTCAGCTTTTCCAAGGACTTTGGCTCCAACATCATTCAGGTGGACACTATCCCACGGGCCAGTTCAATCCTTCGCCAGTTCTGACCTAAAAATACAATGAAATTGCACGCATTTCTCCCACACAAGTCTTTCAACCACACAGTTACCTCGTTAGTTTTGCTGATCTTGTGCAGATTTGCTTATGGACCAGGTAGTAATCAAGAGATTATTACTTTTTGTGCATGTTTTCTAATTTAGCACCAACCTAAATTCAATCAACAGAAATTCTTTCCTCTTTCCACCTACATCAACATCTGGATCATTCCTCTCCCACTCCAAGTTCATCTGCAGCCCAGATGAGTAACCTGAAAATGCGCACCAAGCAGACAATAGAGCTTTCAGGACCCTTGGGACGAGCCATAGGGGACAGTCTCTATTTCCTGGCAGTTACTGTACCCGATTATACCGATATTTCTCTTTTCTCCCTCCTCTTGAATTACCACCTCAACCATATTTCTGTCCTCTCTTTGCTCATCCTCCCTACAGCCAGCATTTTCATCCACACAGGGAGGAAGTAACTCAAACCCACAGAGTCTGAGGTGCAAAGAAATCGGCTAGATTCTGAAACCTGGGTGTCAGCGACTTCGAACTTCAGATTGCAGTTACTGAAACCGCAATTGTCCTTGGCCAGTTTTACTTTACCAAAATACATGCTAAGGCTTTCATTGTGCAGCGACGAGGCCAGCCTGATCCCAGTCACTGCAAATTCATGCATGTCACCAGGAAACGATTTTGCATGTGGATACACAAAACGTAATTCTGCAGCCTGGACAATAACACGAAAATCAGAATGGAACCCAGTCCATTTTTTTTGAACTCCACGCAGATTCTTTGTCTCTCGTTGTCTCTGTCCTGAATCCACACTGTGACGTACAGACTCGAACCAGGCTTCCCAGAGACAAGTTTCGAGTCGAATCTATGAAGCAGGAGGGGAATGGCCAAGTTGAGCGGAGTTGAGACAATGAATTGTAGAAGGGAGGAATGGGGGAGGCAGAGTAAAAAAGAAACAGACAGACAGAAGGATACGGTGATTCGTGGGACAAAGGGACAGAGCGCAAATGATATAGAACAGGCATTCGTTTTTGACCTCTACTGCTGGTCATAATGTAAGATTATCACAGTACGATAACTTACCTTAATCGAATGTAATAGCAAGAGTGTGGCTATTGGCTTGTGGAGCGTCTGACTCCAGAACAAAAAGTTGCGTGTTCAAACCACCTCAGGCTCGCAGTGCGTTTTGAGGG
>NW_025168003.1:0-1708 GCF_004010195.1 Chiloscyllium plagiosum | reverse complement strand
GAAGAGAGAGAGAGGAAGGGGAGAGAGAGCGGTGATGGGGAGACAAAGGCAGTGTGAAATGGGAGAGTCATAGTCATAGCGTCATCGAGATGTACAGCTTGGAAACAGACCCTTCAGACCAACCCAGCCATGCTGACCAGATAACCCAAACCAATTGAGTCCCATCTGCCAGCACCCAGCCCATATCCCTCTAAACCCTTCCTATTCATATAGCCATTCAGATGCCTTTTAAAAGTTGCAATTGCACCAGCTTCCACCACTTCCTCTAGCAGCTCATTCCATACTCGTACCATCCTATGAATGGAAACGTTTTCCCTTAGGTCTCTTTTATATCTTGACCCTCTCACCCTAAACCTGTGCCCTCTAGATCTGAAGACCCCACCCAGGGAAGAGACTTGGTCTATCTTAGTATCCATGACCTTCATGTTTTTGTAAGCCTCGATAACGTCACCTCTCAGATTCCAACGCTCCAGGGAAAATAAACCCAGCCTATTTAACCTCTCTTTATAGCTCAAATCCTCCATCGCTGGCAACATCCTTCTAAATCTTTCCTGAACCCGTTCAAGTTTCGCAACACCTTTCCAATAGAATGGAAACCAGAACTGATCGCAATATTCCGAAAGTGGTCTAAAGAATGTCCTGTTCAGCTGCAACAAGACTTCCTAATTCCTGGACTCAAAACTCTGAGCAACAAAGAAAAGCATAGCAAAAGCCTTCTTCACTATCCTATTTACCTGTGACTCCACTATCAAGGAGCTATGATCCTGCACGCCAAGGTCTCTTTGTTCAGCAGCACCCTCTAGGTCCTTAACATGAAGTGTGGAGTCCTGCATTATTTCTCAAGAATAGGTCAAGTTTTGCACCTTCTCTAGTAGTTACATCCACGCTGAATGAGAATTTTTTCCTGTACACACTTACCAAATTCCTCTCCATCTAAGCCCTTAATACTATTGCAGTCCCAGTTTATGCTTGGAAATTTAAAATCCCCTACCATAACCACCCTATTATTCTTAAAGATAGCTGAGATCGCCTCACAAGTTTGTTTCTCAATTTCCCTCTGACTATAAGGGTGTCTATAATACAGTCCCAATAAGATGATCATCCCTTTCTTACTTCTCAATTCCACGCAAGCAACTTCCTGAATGTAATTCCGGGAATATCATCCCTAATCCCTTATCAAAAACGCCACACGCCCTCCTCTCTTGCCTCCCTTTCTGTCCTTCATGTAGCACTTGCATCTTGGAATATTTAACTGCCAGTCCTGTCCATCCCTGAGACATGTTTCTGTAATTGCTATGATATCCCAGTCCCATGTTCCTGACCATGCCCAATTTCATGTGCCTTCCCTGTTAGACCCTTTGCATGGAAATAAATGCAGTTTAATTTATCAATCCTTTCCTGCCTGCCCTGACTGTTTGATATGCTTCTGTTCTCAACTGTACCAGACTCAGATTGGTCTTTCCTCGCTAATCCCCAAGTCCCACATTACCATCCCTCCTCGACCTTACTAGTTTAAATCCTCCTGAACAGTTCTAGCAAATCTTCCTGCCAGTACATTAGTCCCCATTAAACTTAGGTGCAACACAGAGACAAAGAAGGAGAGAAGAGAGAAAGGGTGGGGTGGAGAGAGTGAGGGAAGACGGGGGGAGGCAGAGGGGACAATTTTGGGAGAGGGAGAGGGAGAGAGAGGCTGGAGGGAGTAACAGAG
>NW_025168002.1:0-1708 GCF_004010195.1 Chiloscyllium plagiosum | reverse complement strand
ACTAATTAAATGAAAGAATGCTCTTGGATTCACTGTACAAATGAGGTATACTGGTTTCATTGAAAGAAGGAATAAAGTCCGATTCATCGAATAAATTATTGAAGATTGTTTCAATGATTGAATGAATTGCAGTTTGTTACATTGAATGAAAGCATCAGGATAGAGACACTAAATTAATGAGAGGAGCTCTAATCATTGATTGGAAACGTATAGTTCGTTTCATTGAATTAATGCTTGTAGTTTGTTTTACTGAATGAATGCGAAAATCTCTTCACATTGGATGAGCACGAGCAGTGTGGTTCAATGAATAAATGAGTGTAGTATAATGCATTGAATGAATGCAGTTGTATTCACTAAACAAATGAGTTAAGTTCGTCTCAAAGAATGAGTGAATTTCATGGTTGACACAATGTTTGAATAAGTGCAGTTTGTTTGACTGTATGAAGGCATAAAGCACGAGACATGGAAGAAAAAAGAGAATCTCTACTCTCATTGAATAACCTCGGGCAGTCAGTTTCATTGAATCAATGTGTGCAGTGTGTTTCCTGGTATGAATGATAGAATTTGAAAGCTCGAAAGTTTGAATAGATGAGAGATGCTCTACTCATTCTATTAACGCGTGCAGTCTGATTGATTCTATGAACGTGTGAAATTTGTTTAATTGAATGAATGCATTACACTTTGAAATAACTCTTATTGTTTAATTGAATGAATGCGTTGCACTCGTGGCTTTGAATGAATGAGAGATGTTCTACTCATTCTATTACCGCGTGCAGTCTGTTGCATTCTATGAACGTGTGTAGTTTGTTTAATTGAATGAATGCGTTACACCCTCAATAATGAATGAGAGTACAGTACTCTTGGAATAAACATGTGCAGTTTGTTTCATTGTTTTAATGAGATACGCTTGCCACATTGAATGAATGAGAGGAGCTCGCCTCATTGAATTAACACCTGGAATCTGTTTCATTGAATGACTGAGTGCAGTTTGACTAATTAAATGAAAGAATGCTCTTGGATTCACTATACAAATGACGTATACTTGTTTCATTGAAAGAAGGAATAAAGTTCGATTCATCAAATTGATTATTGAAGTTTGTTTCAATGATTGAATGAAAGCATCAGGATAGAGACACGAAATTAATGAGAGGAGCTCTAATCATTGATTGGAAACGTAAAGTTCGTTTCATTGAATTAATGCTTGTAGTTTGTTTTACTGAATGAATGCGAAAATCTCTTCACATTGGATGAGCACGAGCAGTGTGGTTCAATGAATAAATGAGTGTAGTTTAATGCATTGAATGAATGCAGTTGGATTCACGAAACAAATGAGTTAAGTTCGTCTCAAAGAATGAGTGAAATTCATGGTTGACACAATGTTTGAATAAGTGCAGTTTGTTTGACTGAATGAAGGCATAAACCACGAGACATGGAAGAAAAAAGAGAATCTCTACTCTCATTGAATAAGCTCGTGCAGTCATTTTCATTGAATGAATGATAGAATTTGAAAGCTCGAAAGTTTGAATAAATGAGAGATGCTCTACTCATTCTATTAACGCGTGCAGTCTGATTGATTCTATGAACGTGTGAAATTTGTTTAATTGAATGAATGCATTACACTCTCATTTTACACTTTGAAGTAACTCCTTTGTTAAATTGAATGAAAGCGTTGCAATTGTGGCTTTGCATGAATGAGAGAAGTTCTACT
>NW_025168001.1:0-1708 GCF_004010195.1 Chiloscyllium plagiosum | reverse complement strand
TGTTTTGAGACGCCTCTGTCAGTATCAGGTGGACGTATAATCTTGGGATGACGTGCACTCTGAGAAGCTCCAGTCTCTGAGTTGGTTTGAGAGGCGCCGTCCTCAAGCCTTCAACCCAGGTTTTGAGCTTTTCTTCCCATTTACTCTCTTTAACGCCTGCCCATGGGTCTATCCGGGCTCCCAGGTATCTCTCAGTGTCACCTGGTGGGATGTATTTGATGGTTTCGTTTCTGATCCTCCACTTTGCCTCATGATTATACATGAAGGTCTTCCTTTTGCATGTGAAGTGGAAGCCTTTGGTTTTCTTGACATTTATGTCTAGGCCTGTCTTATCACAATAAGACTGGAGGATCTTTAAGTTCTCTTGCATCCCGGCGTGAGAGTTGCTCAGTAGTGCAATATCGTCTGCGAAAGCCAAGGCTGTACAGTTAACCATCCTGTCTCCATACGGCATTGTAATGCCCTGGCCTGCCTGTTCCAGGGTACTGATCAGAGGGTCTATCGCGATGTTGAACAGTAATGGTGAAAGCGGATCGCCTTGCTTCACGCCTCTCTCGATCTTTATCTGATCCGTGGGCTTGCCTTTGCCCTCAATCACCGTAGTGTTATTGGTGTAGAGGTCGCGGATCAGCTCCACGAAGGCAGTAGGTGTTTTCATCCTCTTCAGCGAACCAATGAGTAGTTTGTGGCCTACTGAATCGAATCTGTCTCGGATTGATGTTAACCGCCTTGCTGAACCTCTTTGCCATAATTTTAGTTAACAGTCGGAGAAGCATTGGCCCGATTGTAATGGGGCGCCAGTTGTCTCGGTTCTTAAGTCGATCCTGGTCCTCGCACTTAGGAATGAGCACTGTCCAGCTCTTCTTCATGCTCTCTGGGATAGATCTCGTTTTTAACCAAAGGGTGAAGAGTCGAGGTATACGGGAGGCGTCAGTCTCCTGGATGGCTTCTAGATCTTTCAGCTTTTTGCCATCCGGCCCTAGTGCACTGTGTCTATCAATCCCTCTCAGGGCTTCGTTGACCTCCTCTTCACCGATTGGTCCCAGCAGTAGGTTTTCATCAACATGGCCAGCATAACCAGCAAAGTTCTTTATGTCCGCTTTATTATTCGCCTTGGACAATTTCTCACGAAATTTGATTTCAAGTTCCTCTCGTGAGATGGGGCATTGAGATGTATCTGGTGCACCCATTAATTTCCTGGCTAGCTGGCGCCTGTTGTTTCTGAACAACTCTTGGGCTTCTTTATACGCCGCTTTCTTAGTGGCATAACGTTTCTTCGCCCCATTGTTATTGCTCTTCTTTTCGGCCTTTCTATTGATCTCTCTTTGCCGTCTGCGGGGGTGTTTCCCGTTATGACCACCGTATATTTCGTCTGTAATACAGTCTACCAACCGCCGAGCTTGAGCCATACAGAGTGGATCATTGGCTTTCTGCAGTAGTTCCTCGGCCCGTCTGATCTGTTCATCAACTTCCCTGTGTTTAGGGAGTTTGGCCAGGATTTTATATGGAATTTGTTGATCTACTGGTGCAGCCGAGCCATTTTCCTCCTCCTGTACGGTCTCATGCTCCTCTCTTCCTGATGTTTTCGGGGTTGTCGGGGCTGCTACCTGTGTTAGCCGTTTCTTCTGGAGCAATCTACGTTTGTCTGAGATCTACTTTGCAGTCTTAGTTGTTCGGACTTTAGCAATCTCGACATTGATAAATCTGG
>NW_025168000.1:0-1708 GCF_004010195.1 Chiloscyllium plagiosum | reverse complement strand
CATCCTCCAGGTGTCCCACAATTTCTTTCCTGCTTTTCTTCGAAGGGTCACACATACATTATGAACGTTTTTTATTCGATATGGGAAAACTCTCGTGGTTAGTTTCTTTTTCGTATTTCTTGCCAGTTTTGGAATATTTTTCTTTGTATTTTGTTTTATACAATCTGCTTCTGG
Organism: Chiloscyllium plagiosum; assembly: GCF_004010195.1. Classification (NCBI taxonomy): domain Eukaryota; kingdom Metazoa; phylum Chordata; class Chondrichthyes; order Orectolobiformes; family Hemiscylliidae; genus Chiloscyllium; species Chiloscyllium plagiosum. The sequence continues at coordinate 1,534 of NW_025168000.1, read as the reverse complement.
TTCCAAGAGTAAACTTCCCAAATGTGGCTGACGCGAGAACTCACCAATTTGAATTCTTTAGTTTGTGATTGATTAGTATTCTTCACAGCCTTTGTGCATCATGGGTGGTTCATCTTCACATCTTCATATCATCTTCTTTTTGACCAGAGTCAATAATAGCTGGGTGTTATTAAGCAGTACCTGCTTAAATATTTCCCCACCCCCACACATCTGCTGACCTTCACCTGTGTCTATTTTCACACTCCGTATTTGACCAGATGTATTACATAAATCTGCATTTTGAAATACCTGACTCTTTTCAGTCTTTTAGGGCGAACCTGTGTATGTGGCTGAACACATGGAGAGTGACTCCATTCCCTCAGATTTTCTGGCTCTGTGATTTCTGTTCGATGATGCCACATTCCAGTGGGAAGCTTCCTATATTACATCATTTTCTCTCAAACGAGAATCCCCCTCACTCTGATGTACTGAGCCTTCAGCTGTGACTGTCCCGTCTCCCTCACTTCTGCCCTCATTCCATCCCCTCCTTCCCAGAACAATGATAGATCTCCCCATGCCCTCACTTCCCACTGCACTAGAATCCACATTCACAGAATCATCCTCCGCCTCCAGCAGGACAGCGCCATCAAATACATCTTTCCCTTCCGTCCAGTGTCAGCATTTTACAAAGACTATTCCTTCTCTGGCACGCTCCATCACCCCGAACACTTTCCCACACCCCCATGGTACCTTCCCATGTAAATGCAGAAGCAGCAACATTTTCCCATTCACCTCTTCCCTCCTCACTGTCCTAGGACCTAAACACACTTTTCAGGTGAAGCAGCATTTCAGTTGTACTCTTTCAATCCAGTTTCCTGTCATTGCTGTTCACAATGCAGTCTCCTTTACATTAGTGAGCCAAACAGAAACTGCTTTGAGGAACATCTCCACTCTGTCTGTAGGAATGACCCTTTCCTTCCGATTGCTCCGCGTTTCAATAACCTACGTTGCTGTCAGGATAATGAGAATTCTTTGAGGAGGCAACGACGCGTTGAACCAGAGAAAATTACCTATCTGAACTTCCAGAAAGCCTCTGATATGGTATCGCACAGGAGGCTGCAGAGTCAGATAAGGACCCATGGTGTCAGAGGCCAAGTGCTGGCATGGATAAAAGGTTGGCTCTCTGGCAGGAGGCATAGTGAGGATAAAATTGTCCCTCTCAGGATAGCAGCCGGTGACTAGCAGTGTTCCACAAGAGTCAGTGTTGTGACCACAACATTTCACTTTCTAGGTTAATGATCTGAGTGGTGGGACAGAAGGCATTCTGACTACGTTTGCAGATGATGCAAAGATAGTTGGAGGGGCCTGTAGTATTGAGGAGGCAGGGAGCCTGCAGAAAGATTTCGACAGTTTAGGAGAGTGGGAAAAGCAGTAGCAGATGGAACACAATGTGGGAGAGTGTGAGGTCAGGCACTTTGGTCTGAAGAATACAGGCATGGACTATTTACGAAATGGGAAAAATATCAGAAATCTGAGTAACAAAGGGACTTGGGAT
>NW_025167999.1:0-1708 GCF_004010195.1 Chiloscyllium plagiosum | reverse complement strand
GTTTATGGAGAATAAGAGAGTTGTAGTTTTTGGAGGATAATGGAGTTGCAGTTCATGGAGGATAAGGGAGTTGTATTTTTTGAAAGATAAGGCAGTTGTCGTTTATGGAGGATAAGCGAGTTGTAGTTGCTGGAGGGTAAGCATGTTGTTGTTTATGGAGGATAAGCGAGTAGTAATTTATGGAGGATAGGGAGATGTAGTTTATTTAGCAAAGGGGAGTTGTAGTTTATGGAGAATGAGCGAGTTGTAGTTTATGGAGGATAAGGGAGTTGCAGTTTATGCAGGATAAACGAGTTGCAGTTTATGGTTGATAAGGCAATTGTAGTTTATGGAGGATAAGAGAGTTGTAGTTTTTGGAGGAGAAGGGATTTGCAGATTATGGAGGATAAGGGATTTGTAGTTTATAGAGGATAAGTGAGTTGTAGTTTATGGAGGATAAACGAGTTGCAGATTATGGGGGAAAAGCGAGTTGTTTATTGCGGATAAGAGAGTTGTAGTTTTTGGAGGATATGGGAGTTGCAGTTCATGGGGTATAAGTGAGTTGTAGTTTATGGAGGATAAGCAAGTTGTTGTTTATGGAGGATAAGGGAGTTGCAGTTTATGGAGGATAAGCGAGTTGTTTATTGAGAATAAAGGAGCTGGAGTTTATGGAGGATAAGGGAGTTGTAGATTATTGAGGATAAGTGAGTTGTAGTTTATGTAGGATAAGGGAGTTGTAGTTTTTGGAGGATTAGGTAGTTGTAGTTTTTGGACGATAAGTGAGTTGCAGTTTATGGAGGATAAGCGAGTTGCAGGTTATGGAGGAAAATCGAATTGTTGTTTATGGAGGATAAGGGAGTTGCAGTTAGTGGGGAAAAAACGAGTTGCAGTTTATGTAGGATAAACGAGTTGTTGTTTATGGTGGATAAGCGAATTGCAGTTTATGGAGGAGAAGAGAATTTTAGTTTTTGGAGGATAACGGAGTTGTAGTTTATGGAGGATAAGGGAGTTGCAGTGTATGGAGTATAAGCGAATTTTTGTTTAAGGAGGATGAGGGAGATGGAGTTTATTGACTCTAACGGAGTTGGAGTTTATGGAGTATAAGTGAATTGTAGTTTAAGGAGGATAAGTGAGTTATGGTTTATTGAGGATAAGCGAGTTGCAGTTTATGGAGGAAAAGCAAGTTGTAGATTATGGAGGATAAGGGAGTTGTATTTTTTCGAGCATAATGGAGTTGTAGTTTATGGAGGATACGCGAATTGTAGTTTAAGGAGGATAAGGGAGTTGCAGTTTATGAAGGATAAAGGAGTTGTAGTTGATGGAGAATAAGAGTGTCGCAGTTTTTGGAGGATAAGCGAGTTGTAGTTTTTGGAGGATAAGGGAGTTGCAGTTCTTGGGGATTAAGTGAATTGTAGATTATGGAGGATTATTGGGTTGCAGTTTTTGAAAGATAAGGGAGTCGTTGTTTACGGATGATAAGGCAATTGTCGTTTATGGAGGAAAAGCGCGTTGCAGTTTATGGAGGATAAGGCAGTTGTAGTTCATGGAGGATAGGGAGATGTAGTTTATTTCAGCAAAGTGAGTTGTAGTTTATGGAGGATAAGCGAGTTGCATTTTATGGAGGATAAGGGAATTGCAGTTTATGCAGGATAAGCGAGTTGTAGTTTATTGAGGAAAACCGAGTTGCAGACTATGGAGGAGAAGGGAGTTGTAGTTAAGGAGGATAGGC
>NW_025167998.1:0-1708 GCF_004010195.1 Chiloscyllium plagiosum | reverse complement strand
GTGTGTCTAAGAGAGTTTCAGAGATTATCACAGCGTGACTTAATGAGTATCACACTGTGTCTCCGAGCGTCAGGTAGAGTCAGAAAGTGTCACAGTCGATCTCAGAGAGTGTCACAGTGCGTCACCGTCTGTCAGAAAGTGTTACAGAGTGTTTCGGATGTGCTAGAAAGTGTCACAGTATGTCACAGTGTGTCTCAGAGAGTGTCACAGTGTGTCTCAAAGAGTGTCACAGTGTGTTGGAGAGTGTCAGAGAGAGTCACAGTCTGTTACAGAGAGTGTCAGAGAGTGTCACAATGTGTCTCAGAGAGTGTCACAGTCTGTCAGAGTCTCTCAGACATTGTTTCAGTGTGTCACAGTCTGTCAGAGAGTGTCACAGTGTGCCTCAGAGAAAGTCAGAGAGAGTCACAGTGTGTTTCAGTCTATCACAGTCTGTCAGAGAGTGTCAAAGTGCGTCTCAGAGAGTGTCACATTGTGACAGTCTGTCAGAGAATGTTACATTGTATTTCAGAGTGTGTCAGAAAGGGTCAGAAAGTGTCACGGTGTGTCATACTGTGTCTCAGAGAGTGTCAGAGAGTGTCAGATTGTCAGCATGTGGCTCAGAGAGGGTCACAGTATGTCAGAGAGTGTCAAAGTGTTTCCCAGAGAGTGTCAGTGAGCGTCACAGTGTATCTCAGTGTGTCAGAGAGAGACACATTGTGCCTCAGAGAGAGTCAGAGAGTGACGTCACATTGTGCCTCAGAGAGAGTCAGAGAGTGTGAGAGAGCGTCAAAAAACGATACACTGTGTCTCAGAGAGTGTCACAGTGTCTCATAAAATGTTACCGTCTGTCAGAGAGTGTCACAGTGTCTCAGAGAGTGTCTCAGTGTGTCCCAGAGAGTGTCGCAGTCTGTTAGAGTGTGTCACAGTGCGTCTCAGAGAGGGGCAGAGAGTGGCACAGTGTGTTCCAGTGTGGCAGATAGAGTCACAGAGTGTCATAGAGTGTCTCAGTGAGTGTCACAGTGTATCTCAGACAGTGTCACAGAGTGCCACAGAGAGTTTCAGAGAGAGTCAGAGAGTGTCACCGTGTGTCTCAGAGATTCAGGGAGAGTCATAAAGTGTCACAATCTGTCAGCAAGTACCACAGTGTGTTTCAGAGAGAGTCAGAGAGTGTCACAGTGTGTCTCAGAGATTTTCATAGAGAGTCAGAGAGTGTCACAGTGTGTCTCAGTGACTGTCACAGTGTGTCTCAGAGAGTCAGGTAGAGTCAGAAAGGGTCACAGTCGGAGTCAGAGAGTGTCACAGTGTGTCACCGTCTGTCAGAGAGTGTCACAGAGTGCTAGAAATTGTCAGAGTATGTCACAGAGAGTGTCACAGTGAGTCTCAGAGAGTGTCACAGTGTGTTGGAGAGTGTCAGAGAGTGTTACAGTGTGTCTCTGCCTGTGTCTGAGAGAGTCACAATGTGTCACAGTCTGTCAGAGAGTGTCACAGTGTGTCTCAGAGAGTGTCACAGTGTGTTACAGTCTCTCAGAGAGTGTAACAGTGTGTTTCAGAGAGAGTGAGAGAATGTCACAGTGTGTCTCAGAGAGCCAGAGAGAGTCGGAAAGAGTCACAGTTTGTCTCAGAGAGTGTCACAATGTCACAGTCTGTCAGAGAATGTAACATTGTATTTCAGAGTGTGTCAGAGAGAGTCAGAAATTGTCACAGTGTGTCATACGTTGTCTCAGAGAGT
>NW_025167997.1:0-1708 GCF_004010195.1 Chiloscyllium plagiosum | reverse complement strand
TCGGCCTCCTTTTCTGAGTATGCATCATTTTTTTAAAAATTGTCTCTTCTGTCTATTGTAAGCCCAAGAGCATTTCAGAACTGAGTACTTCTGCCTGACCCTCTGCCTGTTTAGATTTTTCCTGCAGCATTATGCCAACCAGGATGTCCGCCAACTGAACTTCTACTCCATCATTTCTCTCCGTATTTTTTGCTTCGGCCTTTGACTTATGGTAGTGGAATTTGGTTACTACGCAGTCTGGGAAAATTCCAGGGTAGTTTTGTTTTAACTCCTCAGTTTCCTGGTCGTCATGGAGCTCCTCCAAAACAAGTGGTGTCACTCCCACCTTGGACTCTGCCTAATTATTAACAAGAACAAACTTAATTCCTGGAACTGACAATCTGTCAATCACTCCCACATTACTTCTCCAGTCTTGAGTGGGCACTCCAAACTGACGTTACATAGGCTACGCTGAATTTCTGCCCACCTATCCCAGAAATTGCCACTCTATCAGGTAACAGTTCAGGAAGAGGGTAAATACATTCAATGCGTACTATTAGAAACTGGTTAGATTCTGTATCTCTCAAAAGTATAACTTACTTTCCTTCTCCCTCTGTTGTTTCTAAGCAAACCTTACGCATTGAGGCGAATTCTTGATATAGATCAGGCATGAGAACCATACCAACCCCTTCCTGGGCTGTGCACTCTCCCGCAGCTTCTCGTTGTTTCTTGGGGTTTCCTTTACAACATTCACTAATACTACTAGCTTAGCCTCATTTAACACATCTTTTCACACAGTGCCTTTCTTTAACGAACTGTGCTGTGACTTTACCACAGAAAGAAAAAAATCTGAAGCCTTTCATCTCCTTTCCCCACCCTTGGGGTTCTCTTTTTTTAACCAGTGGTAAACAATCACTAGTGTTCTCTACATTTTTTTTCGTAGTAGAGGATCTGCCCTTCTCCCAATTTCTACAGGATAAAAGTCTTCCAGAAGCTAAACTTTACCTTATGCACCAACCTGCCACCTCTGCTACATTTTTCACTTCTTGAACTTTCTGTTCATCCACATGAATTCTCATTGTCTCTGCACCTGAGTTTTTAAACACTTCTAGCAGAAGGTATCTCTTTGACAACCACATTGGTCTTATCTATTTTTATGTCCCGCACCCATATATCAAGATTATTATGTTTAATTGTTTCAAATTCAAAATAAGTCTGACCTTTTTTCTTCATTATGTTTCTGAACTGCTGTCTACACACTTCTGGTACCAATGTATCCAGCACTCAAATCAACCCATTGGACTTCTTCACAATCTCTTGACCACTCATTTGACAGCGTTGCAAATACCTCACTAGTTCTGCCTCCGAGTTTAGATGGAACCAGCATGACTCACAATTCCACTGACCACTCTATTTGCCTTGTCAATGTTTGAAATGAAATAAAGAAAGCTTCGACAAATTTCTCATCAAAACGTGGTAGTGTTTAACATGTTTGCGTCTATCACTACCTTGTCCCTTCATCTACATTCTGTTAACTTGACTTTCTTGACCAAATTGAAATTTCTGAATTTGAACTTCTCTCTCCTTTTGCCTTTCTTCTCTCTCACACTATCCGTACCTTTCTTCTTTCTCACTTTGTCCGCACCTTTCTTCTCTCTCTGTTCAGTTAAGAACCTTCTCTTTCTTTTATTTTCGTTCTCTCTTTATTTATCTTCTAAATCCATTTTCC
>NW_025167996.1:0-1708 GCF_004010195.1 Chiloscyllium plagiosum | reverse complement strand
CACACATCATGGTCATCATCTCGCAATCACGTCTCGGTATACATCATGGTCATCATCTCGCAAACACGTCCCAGAACACATCATAGTCATCATCTCGCAAAGACGTTCCTGGACACATCATGTTCACCATCTCACAACAACATCCCTGCACACATCATGTTCACCATCTCACAACAACAACCCTGTACATATCATGGTCATCATCCGCAAAAACATCATTGTACACATCATGGTCACCATCTCTCAACAATATCACTGCACACATCATGGTCACCATCTTGCAACAACATCCCTGCACAAATCATGGTCTCATCCCGCAACAACATCCCTGCACACATCATGTTCACCATCTCACAACTACATCCCTGTACACATCATGGTCACCATCACGCAACAACATCCCTGCACACATCATGGTCACCATCTCACAACAACATCCCTGTACACATCATGGTAACCATCACGCAACAACATCCCTGCACACATCATGGTCACCATTACATAACAACATCCCTTCACACAACATGGTCACCATTTCACATCAACATCCCTGCACACATCATGGTCATCATCTCGCAATCACGTCACGGTACACATCATGGTCATCATCTCGCAAACACGTCCCAGCACACATCATGGTCACCATCTCACAATAACATCCCTACACACATCATGGTCACCATTCCACAACTACATCCCACCACACAACATGGTCATCATCTCGCAAACACGATCCGGTACACATCATAGTCATCATCTCGCAAACACTTTCCTGCACACATCATGTTCACCATCTCGCAATAACATCCATGCACACATCATGGTCACCATTTCACAACTACACCCTGAACACATCATGGTCACCATCTCTCAAACACATCCCTGTACACATCATGGTCACCATCTCGCAACAACATCCCTGAACACATCATGGTCACCATCTCACAACAACAACCCTGCACACATCATGGTCACCATTACATAACAACATAGTCATCATCTCGCAAACACTTTCCTGCACACATCATGTTCACCATCTCGCAATAACGTCCATGCACACATCATGGTAACCATCTCAGAAACACATCCCTGTACACATTATGCTCACCATCGCGCAACAACACCCTGCACAGTACCTGGTCACGATCTCACATCACCATCCCTGCACACATCATGGTCACCATCGCGCAACAACATCCCTGCATACATCATGGTCACCATTTCGCAACAACATCCCTGCACACATCATAGTCACCATCTCACAACAACATCCCTGCACACATCATGGTCAACATCTCACAACAACATCTTTGCACACATCATGGTCACCATCTCGCAACAACATCATGGTCACCATCTCGCAATAACATCCCTGCATGCATCATGGTCACCATCTCGCAAACACATCCCTGCACGCATCATGGTCACCATCTTGCAACAACATCCCTGTGCACATCACGGTCACCATCTCGAAACAACATCTCTGCACACATCATGGTCACCATCGCACAATAATATCACTGTACACATCATGGTCACCAGTACACAACAACATCCCTGCACACATCATGGTCACCATTACATAACAACATCCCTTCACACATCATGGTCACGATCTCACATCACCATCCCTGCATACATCATGGTCACCATCTCGCAAACACATCCCTGCACGCATCACGGTCACCATCTCGAAACAACATCTCTG
>NW_025167995.1:0-1708 GCF_004010195.1 Chiloscyllium plagiosum | reverse complement strand
GGAGGCAGAGAGGGCATTCGAAATGAGAGAGGGGGTTTAGGCAGAGACACAGGAGAGCAATGGGGGAAACTGAGATAACAGCAGAATGGGATAAAATGCCAGGAGCATTAAGGGTAGAGTCGAGAGGGAATGGGGACAGGAAAAGGAGGAGCTGAGAGGGCATGGAATGGACCAGAGACCGAAGGGGAGATGGGGGTCAACAATTGGCTGTTACAGCACATCGGGGATATCACCGATACCTCACCTTCAAATCTGGTATTGCCTTCCGGAAACTAGGCCAGCACGTCCACCAGAATGTTGTGGTGTCCACCGGGTAAATGATCATGGGAAATGTTTCAATGTATTTCTTCATTCATTGGAACATGGTGGTTACCAACACTTACTGTCCAGGAGTAGGCGCTGGAGAGTCACCTTCCTGAACCGCTGCAGTCCGTGTCGGGAGGGAGCCCCAGGATTCTGAGCCAGTGACACTGAACATTTCCAGGTCAGGATGGGGAGTTCGGAGGGGAACCTGCAGTTCCCATCTACCTGCTACCCTTGGCCTTCGAGATGATAGTGGTTTGGAAGGTGACGTCCAAGAATCTTTGGTGAGGTGCTTGTAGACAGTACACACTGCTGCTACTGAGGGTCGGTGGGGGAGGGAGGGGATGTTTGTGGGTGTGGTGTTGGTCAAGCGGTGCTTTGTCCGCGTGTTGTTGGAGCTCCCCCTGCCCCCCCCCCACCCCACCCAATCCAGGGGCAAGTGGGGAGTATTCCCTCACCCTCCTGACCTGTGCCTCGTCGATGTTGGGACAGGCTTCGGGGGAGTCAAGAGGTGAGTTACTCGGCACAGAATTGCCAATCACTGACCATGGTGTTTCCATTGGCAAGTCCAGTTCAGTTTCTGGTGAGGACACAAAGAGGGCTGTCCTTTATAGAACCCACGATGCTTACCACGTTGAAGAGGGAACTGCAGCTGCCGGAGATCAGAGTCTAGATCAGAGCGGTGCTGGAAAAGCACGGCAGGTCAGGCAGCATCTGAGGAGCAGGAAAATCGACGTCTCGGGCAAAAGCCCTCCATCGGGCAGAGGTCGGGATTTTGAGGTCGATAGCATTACGTTATGAAGAAAGTTTGGCAAAGGTGGTCAAATTGGAACCATCACGATCCTGTCGAGACACAAAAGGGTGGATACTTCCCTGTGTTGGAGAGACGAGAGCTCGGGGATTCAAGATGGGAGGCGAGATTTCGTTTTCTCTGAGGGTTGAGAGTGGGTGGAAGTTCCTTCTCAGAAAGCAGTGGATACCTGGGAGAGGGAGTCACTGAACGAACCTTCCCAGATACATTCCGGACGAAGAAGGGACTCGGATTGGCGGACGTGAGGAAGCGAGGCCACATTCGGATCAGCTGTGACCTTACTAACAGGTGGATTGGGTTAACAGGCCAAAAACGTTCTTCCTGCTCATCATTCCTCTGTTCCGGAGATCTCCCTCCCAACGTCTGGAATCTATTTGACAAGAAGGTGACACACTGGGCTTGTGCCTTCCTCTTTGTTTCCCTTTTGGGGCCCAGCTCAGTGGTTAGCACTGCTGCCCCCCCACTGGTGCCAAGGACCTGGGTTTAATGCCCACCCTCAGGCGACTGTCTGTGTGGAGTTTGTACATTCCTCCCCAGTGTCTGCGTGGGGTTTCCTCCAGGTGCTTCGGTTTCCTCCCACAGTCCAAAGATGTG
>NW_025167994.1:0-1708 GCF_004010195.1 Chiloscyllium plagiosum | reverse complement strand
CTCACATTTCTGCCCTCTAGTTATGGAGTCCCCCACCCTGGGGTAGAGACCTTCACTATTCACCTTACCTGTACCCCTCATGGTTTTATAAACCTTTATAAGGTCACCCCTCAGCCACCTACATCCAATGGAAATACGAAGGTCAATGATATAAATATTTCTGCTCGTGTCCCTGCCACTACTTTGCTACAATATTCTGGGATACAATTGTTCAGGAGCTAGGGCTTTTTCTACGTTTGTGTTCTAAGACCTCCAGCACCACCTCTCCTGTAATGGGGACTCTTTACAAGACATCACTGTTTCTTTCCCTTTGTTTTCTCGTTTTTGTCCACAGTACTTTCTGACATGAAATATTCATTTATGGTTTCGCCCATCTCCTGTGGTTCCACACCTGAGGGGCCTTATTGTATCTCTAGTTGCTTTTTTGTATTTGTATTCTGTAGACTTTTCTTGCATTCCCCTTATCCTTAGCTGCCAAAGCTATCTCATTCCCACTGATGTGCTTTCCAGCTTATCCACCCTATCCTTGTAAGTCAAACCCTCCAGTATCAATAACATCTTCGTCAGTCTTTGCTCTGTGTACAGTTTCAGAAAATGCTTCCTAAATCGGGAAAATCAGGATTCTACACAGTACTCCAACTGGGGACCCAGCAATGCCTTGTACAGCCGTACCATGATGTACCAACTCAATGGTCTGACCCATGTTGGCAAGTGTACCCAATCCGCTTTCACCACCCTGTCCACCTGTGACACCACTGACAAGGAACAATGTCACTGCACCCCTTGGTCTCTCTGTCTGTTCGACAGCACTGAACGGCCCTACCATTAACAGTGTTAGTCGTCCCTGTTTTGTCTTAACAAAATCCATTAATTAAAATCCATCTTTCATTCCTTGAAACACTTGTCCAGTTGATCAAGAGCCTCTTCGATAACTGTCTTCACTCCCAACTGTAACATTTATTTTGCTTACGAACAATGATTCCTATATTCTAGTTTATGTAAACAATGCACATGTGGCCCCAGCACCAATCCTTATGGCACACTGTTGGTCAGAGCCTCCAGTCCACACAACAACCCTCTCTCACTACCCTCTGTCTCCTACTGTCAAGCCCATGTTGTGTCCGTTTGTCTCGCTCTCCCTGATCCCATGTGATCTAACCTTACTAACGAGTACACCAGGCTAAACCCTGCCTCAGGCCTTGCTGAAGTCAGAATAGACAGTGTCTACTGCTCTGTCTTCATCTATCTTGTTAATCACTTCTTCAACAAACTCAGTCAAGTTTGCGAGACACTACTTTGAACGCACAAAGCTGTGCTGACTATCCCTAATCAATCCTTGCCTTTCCAAATGCATGTAACTCTTGCCCCGCAGAATCGCTTCCAACAACATTCGCACCACTGACATCAAGCGAACGAGTGTTTAGGTCCCTGGCTTCCCCTCGCAGCCTTTCTTAAACACTGGCACAACATTAGTGACCCTCCAGACTCCCAGCTCATTACCTGTAGCTGCTTTTGATAGAAATATCTCTTTAATGGACCCTGCAATTTCTTCCCTAACCACCCCCCGCCCCCAATGTCATGGGATACACCTGATTAGTTCCGAGAGAGTTGTCTACTTTTTATGCGTTTTAAAACCTTCTACACTTCCTGTTCGCCAAGGTGGACTCTTGTGAATACATCATTGTTTATTTCCGTGACTTCCCTAGAG
>NW_025167993.1:0-1708 GCF_004010195.1 Chiloscyllium plagiosum | reverse complement strand
CGGAGGAGCGGGAAGTGGAGGAGATGTGGTGGAAAGCATCATCGACCACATCTGAGGGGAAATTGCGGTCTTTGAAGAAGGAGGCCATCTGTGTTGTTTGGTATTGGAACTGGTCCTCCTGGGAGCAGGTGCAGCAGAGACGAAGGAATTGGGAATATGGGTTGGTATTTTTACAGAGTGCAGGGTGCTGTTGTTCTGTATAATTGACAGAAGGACTGTGGTTCCCTATATTATACACAGGGAAGGCTGTTCTCTGTATTACGCAGAGGGATTCCTGCTCTCTATAATATACACAGGGACACATGTTCTCTATATTATACACAGCAACTGCTGTTCTCTGCATGAAACACAGGGACTGCTGTTCTATATTATACACAGAGATTGCTGTTCTCTTTATTAAAGACAGTTACTGCTGTTCTTTTATATTATATGTAGGACTACTTTTCTCCACACTGTACACAGGGACTGCTCTTCCCGAAAGTTTTTGAAGGGCCATTGTTTTCTACTGCTTACACAGGGACTACCGTTCTCTACCATACACTCAGGGACAGCTGTTCTCTATATGATACACAGCGACTGCTGTTCTTCACATGAGATACAGGATCTGCTCTCCTCCACAACATACACAGGGACTATTGTTCTCAATATTATAAACAGGGACTGTTGTTTTCTACATTATTCACAGGGTTTGCTGTTCTCTATATTTTACACAGTGACTGCTGTTCTCTATATTAAACAGAGGGATTGCTGCTCTTTTTATTAAACACAGGGACAGCTGTTCTCTATATTGTACATAGTGACTACTGTTCATTATATTATATACAGGAACTGCTGCTCTCTACATTATACATAGGGATACCTGTTTTCTATATTGTACACACTGACTCATGTTCTCTATATTGTGCACAGGAACTGCTGTTTTCTGTATTATTCACCGGCACTGGTGTTCTCTTTATTATACACAGGGTTGACAGTTCTCTCTGTTATACACAGGGATTCAAGTTCTGCATTTTGTACACAGAGACTGCTCTTCTCTATATTATACACAGGGACTCTATCTTATACACTGGGACTGCTGTTCTCCATATTAGACAGAGACTACTCTTCCCTTTATGAGACAGAGCGACTACTGTTCTCTATATTAAACAGAGGGATTGCTGCTCTTTTTAGTAAACACAGGGACTACTGTTCTCTGCCATACACTAAGGGACAGCTGTTCTCTACATTATACACAGCGACTGCTGTTCATCACATGAGACACAGGATCTGCTCTTCTCCACAGCATACACAGGGACTACTGTTCTCCATATTATAAACAGGGACTGTTGTTTTCTACATTATTCACAGCTGTACTCTGCATTGTACACAGTGACTACTGTTCATTATATTATGTACAGGGACTGCTGTTCTCTGAATTATACACAGGGACTGCTGTTCTCTGAATTATACACAGGGACTGCTGTTCTCTGTATTATACACAGTGTCTGCTATTGTACATATATTTTCTATATTGTACACAGTGACTCATGTTCTCTATATTATACACAGGGACTGCTGATCTCTACATTATACACAGGGATACCTGTTTTCTATATTGTACACAGTGACTCATGTTCACTATATTGTGCACAGGGACTGCTGTTTTCTATATTATATACAGGCACTGGTGTTCTCTTCAATATTAGATTAGATTAGATTACAGTGTAGA
>NW_025167992.1:0-1708 GCF_004010195.1 Chiloscyllium plagiosum | reverse complement strand
TTCCCTAACGCGTTCTGTGAGGAGCAGGAGCTGTCTGCATTTCCTGCAGATGAAGTCGGCAGGAATATCGATGGTCACCCCTACCTCAAACATCCTGCAGGAGGAACATTCCACTGCCTGCGCTGCCATTACTCTGCACTTAGTCTCCAAAACAAGAACACTGAGTAGCTTACCTGTGGACTTTAAAGTTAGGTTAGAGGAGGAGGATGGAAGGGAGGCCCTACTTTGTGTGGACTGGGTTCTGGAACACACCCACGCAAATATCAATCACTTACCTTCCCGACCAGCTCTGCGCTCCAACTTCACTTCCGCCCAGCTCGTGCAACTCTCTGCTGTGAAAAGACCGTTGGCTTCGAGGTAAGTTCTTAAATATCATTCACTTACCTTCCCGACCAGCTCTGAAGATTTACAAGGCTCAGCTCGACTGAGTTTTGTTGGACAGAAGGTTCAGTGTTTGTAGGAAACAGACAGGAAATGGATGGTCAGACAAACTCGGATCAGCCATGAACATTCTGAATGGTGCAGCCGAATGGACAACTTCTGTCCCTACGCCATGTGTTGTTCCCTCAATCGACACTTCGAGGCTGTTACAGAGATATACTGCTGTCCCTAACCCATGTGTTGTTCCCTCATTCCAGCCCTCAATGCTGTTACAGGGTTGGGGACCACCCCATTCAGTCAGACAGGATCGTTACAATGAGACAAGAGGAGACGATTCCGCCCCTCGAAGGAATTACACAGGAATATAGAATGAAATAATTAGGTTCATTTAGTACATTACACAGCCCAGGAGGAGGCCTTTCAAAGGGAATGTGTCGCTAACAGGAAATAGAGAATAGACACAAATGTTTATTTTCAGGTTGTAAAGCTGTAATTGATGGAGTGCCTCAGAGGTCACTGTGGGGTCATCAATGATCAATAATCTGTATCAAAGATCTGGAGGAAGGGGAGGGAATGGTTTGGAGCTTAGTTAGCTTGTACACCAAGATGGCCATTCAATGTGTCGTCAAATGGAGGTAGTGAGTCTACAATGTGATATAGACAGGGAAGGTTATTGAGCAAACCTTCAGCAGAAATAACACAAAGTTGATTATTTTGGCATGAAGGATGAAACAATGGTAATCAATTTAAATGGAGAGAAATTGCAGAACAGGCGATTTCCATGTTTTTGGTACATGAATCATATGAAGTCAGTCTGCAGATGCAGCAAGTGAATTGGGAGGTAAATGGAATGATGCTGATTTTGGCAAAAAGGTATCAGGATCAATCGCAGAAATGTTTAACTGCATCTGCACAGGGCGTTGCTGAGACGACACCTGATGCATTGTGTGCAGTTTTGATCTCCTGAAAAAAAAATGAAAGGAGATAGTTCTTATCGAAGATTTTCAAAGAGGTTTCCCTTTACTCATTCCTGGAATGCTGACCCTTTGTTCTGGGGGATTATCAATTTCGATCTTAGCTGAGAAATAGTATTGAACCATCATTGACTTTCTGAAAAGTGCATCAACTGGATGCGTATTATTTCTTGAATATATTTTAAGAAAAAGATGTATTGATATTAACACACATACCATGACGACATCTACCGATATTTACAACGTCCACAGACACATATCCTTAAATTAAAAAGTGGGGACATTTTTTGCGATTTAAAAGAATGACGCACTTGCATATCATCTATAATCAAGTTTTCCAGAGAAGGTTCCAG
>NW_025167991.1:0-1708 GCF_004010195.1 Chiloscyllium plagiosum | reverse complement strand
GTATTTATTGGCCTGTCAGTGTGTATTGGTCTGAAAGTATGTATTGGTCTGTGATTGTGTATTGGTCTGTGAGTCTGTATTGGCCTGTCAGTGTGTATTGGTCTGTCAGTGTGTATTGGTCTGTGATTGTGTATTGGTCTGTGAGTCTGTATTGGCCTTATTGGCCTGTGAGTGTATATTGGTCTGTCACTGTATATTGGCCTGTGAGTGTGTATTGTTCCATGAGTGTGTATTGGCCTGTGAGTGTGTTTTGTTCCGTGAGTGTGTTTTGGTCCGTGAGTGTGTTTTGGTCTGTCAGTGTATCTTGGTCTGTGAGTGCGTAATGCTCTGTGAGTGTGTATTGGTCTGTGAGTGTGTAATTGTCTGTGAGTGTGTATTGGTCCGTGAGTGTGTATTGGCCTGTCAGTGTGTATTGACCTGTGAGTGTGTAATGGTCTCTGTGTGTGTATTGACCTGTCAGCGTGTATTAGCCTGTGAGTTTGAATTGGTTCATGAGTGTGTATTGGTCTGTGAGTGTGTATTGGTCTGTCAGTGTGTATTGGCCTGTGAGTGTGTATTGGTCTGTGAGTGTGTAATTGTCTGTGAGTGTGTATTGGTCCGTGAGTGTGTATTGGTCTGTGAGTGTGTATTGGTCTGTGAGTGTGTAATTGTCTCTGTTTGTGTATTGACCTCTCAGTGTGTATTAGCCTGTGAGTTTGTATTGGTCCGTGAGCGTGTATTGGTCTGTGAGTGTGTATTGGTCTGTCAGTGTGTACTAGTCTATGAGTGTGTATTGGTCTGTGAGTGTGTATTGGTCTATGAGTCTGTATTGGTCCATGAGTGTGTATTGGTCTGTCAGTGTGTATTGGTCTGTGAGTGTATATTCATCTGTCAGTGTGTATTGGCCTGTGAGTGTGTATTGGTCGGGGAGTGTGTGTTGGTTGTTCGTGTACATTGGCCTGCGAGTGTGTATTTGTCCGTGAGTGTGCATTGGTCTATGAGTGTGTATTGGTCTGTGAGTGTGTATTGGTCTGTGAGTGTGTATTGGCCTGTCAGTGTGTATTGGTCCGTGAGTCTGTATTGGCCTGTGAGTGTGTATTGGTCTGTCAGTGTGTATTGGCCTGTGAGTGTGCATTGTTCCGTGAGTGTGTATTGGCCTGTCAGTGTGTATTGGTCTGTGAGTCTGTATTGGCCTGTCAGTGTGTATTGGTCTGTCAGTGTGTATTGGCCTGTGAGTGTGTATTGTTCCGTGAGTGTGTATTGACAGGTGAGTGTGTATTGGCCTGTGAGTGTATATTGTTCTGTCACTGTATATTGGCCTGTGAGTGTGTATTGGCCTGTGAGGGTATATTGGTCTGTCAGTGTATATTGGCCTGTGAGTGTGTATTGTTCCATGAGTGTGTATTGGCCTGTGAGTGTGTATTGGTCCGTGATTGTGTATTGACCTGTGAGTGTGTTTTGGTCTGTCAGTGTGTCTTGGTCTGTGAGTGCGTAATGGTCTGTGAGTGTGTATTGGTCTGTGAGTGTGTAATTGTCTGTGAGTGTGTATTGGTCCGTGAGTGTGTATTGGTCTGTCAATGTGTATTGGTCTGTGAGTGTGTATTGGTCTCTGTGTGTGTATTGACCTGTCAGTGAGTATTAACCTGTGAGTTTGTATTGGTCCGTGAGTGTGTATTGTTCCATGAGTGTGTATTGATCTGTGAGTGTGTATTGGCCTGTGAGTGTGTAT
>NW_025167990.1:1358-1708 GCF_004010195.1 Chiloscyllium plagiosum | reverse complement strand
GGGGGGGGGGGGTTCCAGCAGAACCTGGGACAGGGAGTGCCTGATCTTTCTGTCTGAGGATGGAGCTGTTCCCCTGTCTCCTCTCGAAAAGGGGTATCCCTCAACTGGTTGGATGTTAAGCTCTTTAATTTATGATACTTTGTGAGGAATAAATCTGTTCAGGTTTAACCTCACCCTTATCAGTCGAGGCTGCCTCTCTGCGGTCCCTGGTCAGAGCCACGGTGGTACTGTCACCAGGGCTGAGGGATGCCGATATTGAGTGGGCCCCCCAGTCTGCTGTCTGTGCAGAGGCAGTGCCTTACTGGCTGTAGTGACCATGTCCCAGTGAGTCACCGCCCTAACCTCTCTCC
>NW_025167990.1:0-1264 GCF_004010195.1 Chiloscyllium plagiosum | reverse complement strand
AGAGCCGCAAGTTCCTGCGCCAGCTGGAGATCTGCTTTGCTGAGAATCCCACCCATTACCAGAAGATTATCAAGGCCCTGCAGTGCTGCATGGTGTGCTCCCCCCCGGATGTGGCCGAGGTGAGACAGGGCAGGCCCTAAACAACCCTTGGCTGGGTATGGCAGTCCGATTCCCCTTCGTGGGGAGGTGGGAGCAGGGGTCCCCCCACCGCGTTCCCCGCTCACCGTATACTCCCCACAGCAACAGGAGCAAGAGGCTTCAGGAAATGATGGAGCTGTCAACTCTTCACAACCGGGCTCGAGGCTTATCGACATGGATTTGGGCTTCTCCTGGCTTTCATTTCATTGACTCTGCAAAAGCATGTTGCGTCAGTGTAGAGGGAGCTTTACTCTGTATCTAACCCCATGCTGTCTCGACTGGGAGTGTTTGATGGGGTGTCAGTGTAGAGGGAGCTTTACTGTGTCCCAAACCCCATGCTGTCCCTGTCCTGGGAGTGTTTGATGGGGGACAGTGTAGAGGCAGCTTTCCTCTGTGTGTAACCCCGTGTGGGCCCTGTCCCTGGGAGTCTTTGATGTGGGGGACAGTGTAGAGGGAGCTTTCCTCTGTGTCTAACCCCGTGTGGGCCCTGTCCCTGGGAGTGTTTGATAGGGGACAGTGTAGAGGGAGCTTTCCTCTGTGTCTAACCCTGTTTGGGCCCTGTCCCTGGGAGTGTTTGATAGGGGACAGTGTAGAGGGAGCTTTCCTCTGTGTCTAACCCCTTGTGGGCCCTGTCCTGGGAGTGTTTGATGGGGGGGACAGTGTAGAGAGAGCTTTCCTCTGTATCTAACCCCGTGCTGTCCCTGTCCCTGGGAGTGTTTGATGGGGGACAGTGTAGAGGGAGCATTCCTCTGTGTCTAACCCTGTGAGGGCCCTGTCCCTGGGAATGTTTGATAGGGGACAGTGTAGAGGGAGCTTTCCTCTGTGTCTAACCCTGTGAGGGCCCTGTCCCTGGGAGTGTATGATGGGGGGACAGTGTAGAGGGAGCTTTCCTCTGTGTCTAACCCTGTGTGGGCCCTGTCCCTGGGAGTGTTTGATAGGGGACAGTGTAGAGGCAGCTTTCCTCTGTGTCTAACCCCGTGTGGGCCCTGTCCCTGTCCTGGGAGTGTTTGATGGGGGACAGTGTAGAGAAAGCTTTACTCTGTATCCAACCCCATGCTGTCCCTGTCCTGGGAGTGTTTGATGGGGGGACATTGTAGAGGGAGCTTTCCTCTGTGTCTAACCCTGT
>NW_025167989.1:0-1708 GCF_004010195.1 Chiloscyllium plagiosum | reverse complement strand
CCATCACATTCCCTGTTCCATGTCGGTGCACCAAATCTGCTGTCATACACAGAGCCATAACCTTAGCAGAAAATGGTCTCGGTCATTTTGAAATATGTTTACATGTCCCTGCGTCATTAAAAAAATAAAATGTTTAATTTATTAGGAATACCTGTGTTAAAATGAATGCATTTTTTAAACAAATACAGAAATTGCTCACCAGGTCTCTCAGTACCCATATGCTGTATTTGTACCAGCCTCCACCACATCCTCTGGCAGCTCATTCCATACACACACCACACTCTGTGTGAAAAGGTGCCCTTTAGGCCTCATCAAAACCTTTCCCCTCTCACTTTCAAACAATGCCTTCTCGTATTGGACGCCCCTAACCTGGGGAAAACCCCTGACTACTCACCCTATCCATGACCATTCTGATTTTATAAACCTTTACTGCTGCGAAATGTGACTCCAATCAACACGAATGGCTGTACTTTCAGTCATCCTGGGCCTAAATTCGGAAATTCAATACTGATACCTCTTCCTTCTCCATCAAGTCACAATTCTAAATCCATTTTAATCAGTTTGTTCAGATGTATTATGAGACACTTCTGTGGGATTTGCACCTGGACCTTTGTGCCCGGAGGTAGGGACACTAGCAACACTCGGCAATACCCATAAAGCTGTAACATTATTCTCCTGTGTGTTTGTTCATCAGCCTGTTCTAACATGCTGGGACATACCTCTGCAACAGGCAGGACTTGAATCCAGTCCTTCTAGTCCAGAGCGTGGAGCACTACCACATAAGTTCAGGAATTGGAATCAAATCCAGAGATCTGGCTCAGAGGCAGGGACACTACCCAGCACACTACCATTCCCAGATTTTGAGTCATATTTTAGAGCCCACTTTCAGCTCGGTGTGGATGTATTACAATCAGGTTACCCTTACTGAATTACATAAAACAATTTGTATTATTAATCAAATGCAAGATATTTGTCTCAACTGTAGGATGTTGAGTGTATGTGCTGTGCCATCGAAATTAACTATGACCATCTTTAATCGCTATTATCTGTAGTCTGCAATATTAGGGAAAGAAATCCTGCAGACACACTCTGCCCAATGAAGGGTCTCAAATAGATTTTTATTACTGAACAGCAGAGACGAAGGAAGAGCTTAATTTCTGGTCTCAAAACACCGATCACTCTTAACCAACTCTAACGTGCGACTGCCTTCTTCCTAAACCAATGAAATGATACCTGGCCGGTTATTACTGTCCAGCCTCTCCTCCTCACTGACTGTGTGTTCAATCTGTCCCCCCACCCCCCCCCCCACCCCCTATCCACACAAGGCAACCCAAGCTCGGGGTTTTTGTGAAAATCAAGGCCGGAGTGTGCAGGCCTCCTGAAGAGGGGGCAATAATATCACACACTGGACTGAGGGGTGGCAGATGGAGTTTAGTTTGGATTAATGCGAAGTATTGGATTTGGTAAATCAAACAAGAGCAGGATCTATACAATTAAAAGCAGGGCCTTTGGCAGTGTTGTAGGACAGAGACCTAGACCGTCAGGTATAATTCTTTAAAATTTGCATCTCATACAGATAGTGTGGTTAAGAAGGTGTTTAACACACTTGTCTTCATTGGTCAGACCTTTGAGTATTGGAATTGGGAAGTCATGTTGTGGCTGTACAGGACATTGTTGAGACCTCTTCTGGAATACTGTGTTCAGTCTG
>NW_025167988.1:0-1708 GCF_004010195.1 Chiloscyllium plagiosum | reverse complement strand
TTCAATATTCGTGGGATCTTGACAGGGTAGATAAGAGCAGGTGGCTTGCCCTGTGCTCTGAGGAGAGCACCGGAGGACATAATCTCAGAATTAGATATTGCCCATTTAATTCAGAAATGAGGAGTAATTTCTTTGCTCAGGGATCAAAGAATCTGTGGCATTTTCGAGCTAAGTGATCTGAAAGAAATTCAAGATTATCAGATCGACTATGTTAAAAATCACACAACACCAGGTTATAGTCCAACAGGTTTAATTGGAAGCGCACTAGCTTTCGGAGCATCACTCCTTCATCAGGTAATAGTCAGGTGATTATCAGGAGTTGTGTAATTTTTAACTTTGAACACCCCAGTCCAACACCGGCATCTCCAAAACAGATCAACCATGAGTTCGTTGAATGGTTGAGCAGACTCCTTGGGCTGAATAGCATACTTTCATTTGGTTTAACATTTCGTCTAACGCTTTATTTTATTCATGAGTTCAGAATTATGAGGGGATGCGATGAAGTGACAGAAAAGGTTTATTAAACAGATCAGACAGATCAGGAACAAGGCTCATAAACTCAGGAAGAAGAAATATGCTGTGACCTGGGGGCAACAACTGACACTGGGCACAGCACAGGTGGCTGTGGACAGAAGCTGCGATTGCTGAAGGAAGTTGCTAGATCTTATACAGTTGGAAAGTCAGTGATCACGCTGGATGATGGATTGTTGTATGATTCACACAGCAGAAATTTGTGAAAGAAATATTTTTTTTTCCATTGGAGAAATTTTCTGCGGTTCCAATTCCGAGTGACTGTTTGAAATAATGATAGATCTTTGTGAGAAGTGTTAGGTTAAAATACTCATGAACAACCCCAATGGATACACTTGTGCTCCCAATCTCTTGTTTTTTTTCTCTCTCTTTCTTTCGATGTAAATTCATAGAAAGACAAGATGGAATGTAGGGCGGAAAGAAAAATGCGTTCCTTCTCATTCCAACAATTTCATCTACAATCGAATAGAATGACTGCTCTCACTCTTCATTTCGACGTTAATGTGGTGTCGATTATTTGTGAGTCTCACGTGTAGTGAAGGGCAAGAACAAGATTCTCGATCCAGTGTATACCAGAGTGTGAGGTGCAAAGAAAAACTGCCAGAGCGGTGTGTAAAATTAACAACCA
Organism: Chiloscyllium plagiosum; assembly: GCF_004010195.1. Classification (NCBI taxonomy): domain Eukaryota; kingdom Metazoa; phylum Chordata; class Chondrichthyes; order Orectolobiformes; family Hemiscylliidae; genus Chiloscyllium; species Chiloscyllium plagiosum. The sequence continues at coordinate 549 of NW_025167988.1, read as the reverse complement.
GAGTGTGACTCGAACCAGTGAATGTGGAGCACAGCGATATAATAACCCACCACCATCATTTCTCGGTCTCCTCAGCACCTTTTGTAGAGGGATGACATGTGACCTCATCAGGTTACATGTGTGACCGTCATGGATGAGAAAGTTCCAGAGCGGAATCGAATCCACACCATTGTGTTTCTGCTTTCACTTGAATTATAATTAGAGGAAATTCCAATAAATAGCCATGCTGGTCAGAATGAATAGCTGTCAGTGATACATTCTGAGTCATAACTGAGTCAGAATGAAACAGGACAAAATTTACCGTCATATTTTCACCTACATTTGACACATAATTTCTTCAGTCACTTTCTCTCGCACGTGAAGAAGCAGCCATGGAGAGGGAAATAAAGGCGACGTTGTCGCTCTATGGCCTTTCTCATATGGCTAAACCTGAATTGGATTAAATCGCAAGAAATGCTGATTTGTTCGTTTCATTTTAATTTTGCTGAAACCTCACAATGTTCATTGCAATAATCGGAAGTGAATTAGATAAATCTCATTGGAACGATT
>NW_025167987.1:0-1708 GCF_004010195.1 Chiloscyllium plagiosum | reverse complement strand
AGTATCAGGCTACGATCATGTGTCTGTGTTAACTGGGATCAGTGTCAGGCTGCTGTCCTGTGTCAGTGTGAAGATTGGGATCAGTGACAGGTTTGTGTTCTGTGTCAGTGTGAAGAGTGGGGGCAGTAACAGGCTGCTGTCCTGTGTCAGTGCGAAGACTGGGATCAGTGACTGGCTGCTGTCTGCTGTCAGTGTGAAGACTGGGATCAGTGACAGGTTGCTGTTCTGTGTCAGTGTGCAGACTGGGGTCAGTGACAGGCTGCTGTCCTTGGACAATTTGAAGAATGGGATCAGTGACAGGCTGCTGTCCTGTGTCAGTGTGAATACTGGAATCAGTATCAGGCAACGATCATATGTCTGTGTTAAACTGGGATCAGTGTCAGGCTGCTGGCCTGTGTCAGTGTGAGACTGGGATCAGTGTCAGGCTGCTGTCCTGTGTCAGTGCGAAGGTTGGGATCAGTGACAGGGTCCTGTCCTGTACCAGTGTGATACTGGAATCAGTGACAGGCTGCTGTCCTGTTTCAGTGTGAAGACTGGGATCAGAAATAGGCAACCGTCCTGTGTCACTGTGAGACTGGGATCAGAGACAGGCTGCTGTCCTGTGTCAGTGTGAAGACTTGGATCAGTGACAGGCTGCTGGCCTGTGTCAGTGTGAAGGCTGGGATCAGTGACAGGCTGCTGTCCTGTGTCAGTGTGAAATTGGGGTCAGTGACAGACTGCTCTCCTGTGTCAGTGTGAGACGGCGATCAGTGTCAGGCAGCTGTCCTGTGTCAGTGTGAGACCGCGATCAGTGACAGGCTGCTGTCCTGTAGCAGTGTGATAGTGGGTTCAATGACAGGCTGCTGGCCTGTGTCTGTGTGAGACTGGGATCAGTGTCAGGCTGCTGTCCTGTAGCAGTGTGATAGTGGGTTAAATGACAGGCTGCTGTCCTGTGTCAGAGTGAAGACTGGAATCAGTGTCAGGCTGCTGACATTTGTCAGAGTGAAGAGTGCAATCAATGTCAGGCTGCTGTCCTGTGTTAGTTTCAGACTTGGATCAGTGACCAGCTGCTGTCCTGTTTCAATGTGAAGACTGAGATCTGTGTCAGGCTGCTGTCCTGTGTCAGTATGAGATGGCGATCAGTGACAGGCTGCTCTCCTTTGTCAGCGTGAAGACTGGGATCTGTGTCAGGCTACTCTCCTGTATCAGTGTGAAGACTAGGACCTGTGTCAGGCTACTCTCCTTTATCAGTTTGAAGACTAGGCCCTGTGTCAGGCTGCTGTCCTTGGACAACTTGAAGAATGGGATCAGTCACAGGCTGCTGTCCTGTCCCAGTGTGATACTGGCATCAGTGACAGGCTGCCGTCCTGTGTTAGTGTGAAGACTGGGATCAGTGACAGGCTACTGTCCTGTGTCAGTGTGAAACTGGGATCAGTGACAGGCTGCTGTCCAGTGTCAGTGTGAAACTGGAATCAGTGACAGGCTGCTGTCCTGTGTCAGTGTGAAACTGTGGTCAGTGACATGCTGCTGTCCTGTGTCAGTGTGAAGACTGGGGGCAGTGACAGGTTACTGTCCTGTGTCATTGTGAGACGGCGACCAGTGACAGGCCACTGTCCTGTACCAGTATGAGACTGGGATCAGTGACCAGCTTCTATCCTGTACCAGAGTAAGACTGGGATCAGTGATAGCCTGCTGTTCTGTTTTACTGTGAAGACTGGGATCAGAGTTA
>NW_025167986.1:0-1708 GCF_004010195.1 Chiloscyllium plagiosum | reverse complement strand
CCGGTCCAACAAAACTCCCAGGCTTATCCTGTTCTCCTGCATCTGTTTTATTTTCCCGAGCCAACCAACAGAGTGATTTCATGTGACCTAACTTATTGCAATAAAAACACAGGAGATTTATAACTTCATTGTGCTCTTCACGGGTTTCTTTTTTATCTTGTAGTAAGTTGTTCTTATGATCTTCACTGTGATCTTCCTTTCCCTTTCCACATGACGATTTATCATTGGCCCAATTTATATCCCTCATGGGCTGAAATTGATCATGGAAGCCAAACCGTGTTGTATGGGTCAATTCATAATCATCAACCACGTCAGCTGCTAACCTTGCTGTTTTAACTCTCCGCTCTTCCAAATGAGTTTGCACTATATCAGGCAAGCATATTTGGACTCCGACAAACTAATTGTCTCTCGACGAGCATCGTAGATTTGCTTGATTTTTAAAGCTCTTATCAATCTATCAAAATTACTTTGTTTGATCCTTTCAAACTCAAAATAATTTTGACCAGGATACCTCCTCAGATTCCTGAAACATTGTCTATAGGCTTCTGGCTTAGAGGTTATGAAGTCAGAAGGGCAGAAGTAGGGGAGAGCATCCAATTTCAACAGTGACCCTCACTCAACTAATAGGAGAAAGTGAGGACTTCAGATGCTGGAGATCAGAGCTGAAAATGTGTTGCCGGAAAAGCGCAGCAGGGCAGGCAGAATCCAAGGAGCAGGAGAATCGACGTTTCGGGCTTGAACCCTTCTTCAGGATTCCTACGCTACGCTCCTTCATCAAGTGTTATTGACTATCACCTGATGAAGGAGTGTAGCTCTGAAAGCTAGTGTGCTTCCAATTAAACTTGTTGGACTATTACCTGGTGTTGTGTGATTTTTAACTGAGAACTAGACTGTTCACCATCACAAATTATCTTTTGCTTTGAATTCATTTATTTCCCGGTATTCTCTCCATCACCAAACATCCTCAATACCAGATCCATAATATTCACAGCGATGCAGACATCCCATGTTATAACAATATGGAAATTTAAATAAAATAAAGAATGATGCAAGAGATCAGAAACAAACCCTAAATAAACCAGTATCTTTGCCTTGGTAAAATTCAGATTTTATGTTTCCAGTTCTCTTCTCAGCACTCTGTTTGTTACAAATATGTCCATCAGAGCCTTGTTCTTGTCTCTAAAGTAAATTCATGACAGGGACAGTGTGTCAGAGAAGCAATGTCGCTGGACATGTAACTCAGGTTATTACACGAAATGCACTGTTTCAAATCCTACCTCAGATGATGTCAGAACTTAAATTCAAATGACAAGAATTGGAAGTTAAAGCTAATTTCAGTAATAGCAACAATAATAGCATAGCTTTTTCTCAATAAGTTTGTCTATATCACTGACGTTCTTTGGTAAAGAAATCTAACATTATTACCTGGTCTGGCTTCAGACTGATGTCAGACCCACAGCAATGAGCTTGGCTCTTTACTGCCTGAAGGAATGACCTCACAGTAAAGAGCATTTAGTGAGGTGATTAAATGCTGCCCTTACCAGCGATGTAGACATCCCATGTTACAACAATATGGAAATTTAAATAAAATAAATAATGATGCAAGAGATCAGAAACAAAACAAAGTCGAAAAACTGCCACAGAAACTGAGCAGATTTTGCACACTTGGGTCGAAGGAAAAATAGAATTGACATTTCGAGCCCACTGC
>NW_025167985.1:0-1708 GCF_004010195.1 Chiloscyllium plagiosum | reverse complement strand
CAGGGATAACTGTTCTCAATTTTCCAAGAAGACCAGTGAATAAAATCTCATCCTCAGTACACCCCCATGAGCATCTTCTCTAATGGCTTCCCCCCCAGTAAACGTCGTCATTATCAATTCATAGAATCACAGAATCCTACAGTGCAGAAAGAGCAATTCAGTCAATCGAGCCGGTGCGACTCTCTGAAGGTCATGTCACCCAGACCAAGCTTCCTTCCCTATTCCCAAATATTTCACCTGAGGAAGAGTGAGCCCTCTCCCTTATGATTTCAAATAAACCTGTTGGACTATAACCTGTCGTCCTGTGACTTCTGACATTGTCCCCGCGTTACCCATGGCTAATTCACCTAACTTACTTTATTCACTCCCTGGACCCGAGAGGGCAATTCAACTTTGCCAATCAACCTAACCCTCCCTGTGAACAGCAGTGCGAATTACTGATACAATGTTCCATCATAGTGACCAATTGCTGTATCATTTCTTAATGGCTTTATATGCAGGTATCTCGGCCTCATCAAAGCAAATCAACCCAAATTCAATGTATCGAAACGCTACTCTTTCCATTACAATTTCATTCGTGCTGAGGGAAATGATTCTGCAATTATATTTGAATGTTTTTACGCTGTTTCTTTCTCATCGTCCTGCTTCCAGTAAACACTTCAATCCAGTACAAGCCTGTCAAATGCTTTTCATTCCAACACGGACACAACGTACAGTTTGCTGAAGTCACGTGTTTGTATTTTCACTGACACTCTGCCTCCCTGAGAGCTGCAGCCCTTCCCTACACTAATTCAGGCAGCACTGTCCTTCCTGTGACATGCACCATCTAGAATGGAAGGACAGGTATCAATTCCCGAACTTGGGAATGGAGTGACAGTTTTAAAACATTTACACTGTCCCCAGCGGAGAATTGAGCCCGGTGACAGGCGGGGACACTAACCATTATACTACCGAGGACAGGTGTGTAACAGAAGACCCTTCAGCCAATTCTGGCCACACTTGTCAAACACAACTGCCTAATGAACTGAATTGCATTTCTCGATGCTTATCCCACAGCCTTATATGTCTTGGCATCACAAGTTCACATCTGAATATTTATTCAGGTAAAAAGGGTTTCTGCGGATCTGAACAATGCAAGCAGTGTATTCCAAATTCCAACCACCCACTGGCTGATAAAGGTTTTTGCACATCTTCTCAAACTATTCTGCCTTTCTCCTTAAATCTCTGGCCCCTGCTGATCGATCCCTCCATCAATGGGAAACACGTTCAGTCAAATCTGTCCATACCCTAACTCATTCATGACTTCTCTACATCTCCTTTGCAATGCGACAAACAGTCCACTCTGTCCTGTCTTTCTTCAAAACTGAAACTCTTCATCCCAAACAACATCCTGGTAAATATATCCTGCAATTTTCTCAGTGTGATGATGTCCCTACCATAATGTGACTTGCAAAACTGCACACAACACACTTGCTTGAGCCTAATGAGCATTTGTTTTAAAATTTCTGTATTAGTATGAGCGCGATTCTGGCTAGGCAGAATTTATTACCCATTCCGAATTGCCCAGAGGGCATTTGAGACTCAACCATATTGCTATGAGTCTGACGTCACATGCAGGCCAGACCAAGTTAGGATAGCAGATTCCATCCTGAAATGACATCAGTAAACTAGGTGCATATTTTTCAACCATTGTCAATGGAACTATAGT
>NW_025167984.1:0-1708 GCF_004010195.1 Chiloscyllium plagiosum | reverse complement strand
TTTACAGGTCTTTTGGAGCATAGAAACTGGAGGCTGTCATTCAGCCCATCAAGTCTTCTCTGCCATTTAATTCAATCCTGACTGACCAGACACTTCAATGCCTTTTATAGACGATCCTCCTTACTCTTCATGTGATTGATTCTCAAAGATTTATCAACCACTTCTTTCGATAGACTCATAGGCTGAGCTGCCACAGCCCTCTGTGAAAGAGCTTTCCAAAGATATTGAACAAAACAATTTCTCATCAACAGAGTCCTAAATGGCATGTTTCTTATTCTTAATCAATGCTTATTTCGAATCTCCTTGACCGATATATTCCTGTATCTATTCTGTATATCCTGCCAAGCATTCTGTACATTTCCCACATGACAATAACTCCGATTTCCCTGGTCCATCCATGTATCTATATTCCCTTCGTGCTGGAAGCCGCACTGGTTAAAATGTCCTCACACCCATTGGAAAATTTCCACGTCCTTATTAAAGTGTGCTGCCTAGTACTGGTCACAGAGCAGAAAGCCCAAAGATATAAACATCAAGTTCATCACTGATTGTTCTGACAAAACACAATGGGCTTCTCCAACTCCTTCACACTACCCTCTTGGTTCCAGCATAATGTAGCATTCCCCTTGGTAACTGCTGTGCCGATGGAATTGTTGAACTGACTGTTGTTCTGAATGTATATAAGATGGTCGTTGCGATGACTCTGTATTCCCCCATATGCCCTCCCTCCACAAGCGTTCTTTCTTGATTGACTCGGCCAGTAATGATCAAGTGGTCGAATCCTTCGGTAAAACTGGTGATGTCAATCTCGATTCATTGACTTAAACAGCACCGAAGGAGGCTGGTCAACAAAGATCTGACAACACTAATGCCACTTTACACCTGTAGCTCTGGATACCATCAAACAGAAGTGAATATTTAATGACTGATTAAGGGTTAAAATCGTTTCAACTCAATACCTTTTCAGACAGTGAGTTCCAGATGCCCACCTCGCTCTGGGGAAAAAAAAAATCATTTTCTCTCCTCTTTGCCCTCTGCTTTTCAGGGTAAATCTATGCCTCCTGTTTATTGACCTCTTTACTCATGGCGAAAGTGTCTTTCTTTTTACCCTATCTCCAGCCCTCATAATCTTGTACACCTCGATCAGGTCCCCTCTCACTCCTTACTGCTCCAAGGTAAACAGCCCCAGCCTTTCCAATCTTTCCTCATTGCTCAGACCCTCCAGCCCAGACAACATTCTAGTGAATCTCCTCTGCTTCCTCTTGAGTGCAATCACATCCTTCCTACAATGTGGTGACCAGAACTACAGACAGGACTCCAGTTGTGGCCTAACCAATGCACAACACCACCACCCAACCTGTCCTTTTCATCTAAGCCTCTGCTAATAAAAGACAAGTATCTTAAATGCCTTCTTAACCAGGTTATCTACCTGACCTGCTACCATCAGGGATGTGTGGTTCTGCATTCGGGGTCTCTCTGATCATCAGTCCTTTCCAGGGCCCTATCATTCAGAGAGTAATCCCTTGCCTTGTAAGCCCCTCCTAAAATAAAACATAGAACAATCCTATGCAGTACAGGCTGTTCGTTCCTCGATGTTGCGCCAATTTAAGAAGTTAATCTTATGCCCAACCTACACCATTCCATTATTATCCATATGTATGTCCAATGCCCATTTAAATACCTTTGCCATGCCACGCCCCTCCTACTC
>NW_025167983.1:0-1708 GCF_004010195.1 Chiloscyllium plagiosum | reverse complement strand
CACATCTTTGTCTGTTCTGCTCCTGGAACAATACGCCTTGCAAGAACTACAACGTAAAAACAAGCAGAAAACTAGTCACCGGGATATATGAACATCAACAGCCACAAAAGACTAACACTAATTTCTTACGTACTGATGAGAAAGTACTCCACTTTGACGAGGTCTGTATATCCATTGTAGGACAGGCCAGAGACAAGCACAAGAATTCTGAGAAACATGGCATTCCAACCGGAACTCTTACAACAAATATATCAAATTTGACTCCATCTACCACCCTCTAAGTAAAAGGGCCTGAAAGTACATCGTCGACACAGGAAATTACATTACCAACTCAAGGAAACCGAAACACTTAAATAGAAAGTGGGAGATAACACCAACACTTCACTGGAAGCTCACTTACTGAGTATAGTCAATGGAACAAACTAGGAACTGCCATTAGCTATTGCTTCAGAATACATCAGAGTGTTCATGGCTGACACCACATAGAATAATTGAATGAAATTGCGAGCCTGCACCACCAAGTGCATATCCAAAGGCTTTTTGAAAAGTTTGTGAGATTACCTGATCAATCACCCGCCTAGGCAATGCATTCCAGACACATGTCATCCTGGACAGAACGGCGCCTCGGTGGATAGCATTCCTGCCTTAGAGCGCGAGGGAGCCAGGTTTGATTTCAGCCTTTGGCGATTGCCTGTATGGATTTTGCACATTGTCTGCGTGGGTTTCGTCTAGGTACTCCGGTTTCCTCCCACAATCCAAAGATGTGCAGATTAAGTGGATAGGCCATGCTAAATTGCCGAAAGTGTTCAGGGATGTATAGGTTAGGTGCATTAGTCAGGGGTAAATATAGGAGGAACATGTTTGGGTTGGTTACGCTTTGGAGGGTCAGTGTGGATTTGTTTGCCTGAAGGGCATGTTTCCACACATACGATTTTTTATTCTATGTCTGTGCCTCCCTCTCAGTTCAATACAGACTCCGCAAATCCTCTCTCAATCCCCTGCCTTTCACTCTAAGTATTTATCCCTTTGTTTTTGACCCTTAGAGTAAGAGAAACAGCTGCTGTCTGTTCATCCTTTCCATACCCCTTATGCTCTTGTACACCTGTACCAGGTTCCCTCCTCAACCTTCTCTGCTGCAAAGAAAAAAGGAGCAAGTTTAGCCCTCGCCCTTCAAAATTTGAGTACTCACTTGTCTTGTTAATTCAGATGTGCATCATCTAACATTTATCAGTGTTAAACTTCATCGGCTATTAATCTGGACATAGAAATTACCTGTCTATATCGTCCTGTAGCCTAACTCTTCCCTCCTCACTGTGAAGAACTCTGCTAATCTTTGTGTCATCCCCAACTTTAGTTATCATTCCACTGCCATCCATCTTCCACATTCTCACCATCATTATTTATGAATATCACAAACAAGGGAAGAAGAGGTAGAGTGGAAAACTACAGACCAGTTTACTTGTCATCCGTCGGAAGTAATCTTTTGCAATCTATCATAACGATTGTGATATTGGACACTGAGAAAGTAATAGCAAACTTCAAGAGGATTATTCTGCATTTATGAAAGGGAAGTTATCCTTTAAAAACGTTCTGTTTGAAGATATATCTTGTAGACCTAAACATAGAGAAGTAATGGATGCAATGTAGTCAGATATTCATGAGGATTCTTAATCAGTACACACGGTAAGTTAGCAGAAAACATTAAAGC
>NW_025167982.1:0-1708 GCF_004010195.1 Chiloscyllium plagiosum | reverse complement strand
GAGCTGGAGCAGCGTCTCTGCTACCCCTGTATTTTAGAAAATAAAGGAGCTGCAGCAGCGTCACTGCTTCCTCCGGTATTATAGAAAATTAAGGAGCTGGAACAGCGTCTCTGTTTCCTCCTGTTATTATAGAAAATAAAGGAACCGGAGCAGTGTCACTGCTTCCTCCTGTATTATAGTAAATAAAGGAGCTGGAGCAGCGTCTCTGCTTCCTCCTGTTTTATAGAAAATAAAGGCGCAGGAGCAGTGTCACTGCTTCCTCATGTATTATAGAAAATAAAGTTACTTGAGCAGCAACTCTGCCTCCTCCTGTTTTATAGAAAATAAAGGAGCTGGAGCAGAGTCACTGCTGCCTCCTGTATTTTAGAAAATAAAGGAGCTGGAGCAGCGTCTCCGCTTCCCCCTGTATTATAGAAAATAAAGGAGCTGGAGCAGCGTCACTGCTTCCTCCTGTATTATAGAAAATAAAGGAACTGGAGCACCGGCTCTGCTCCCTCCTGTATTATATCAAAATAAATGACCTGGAGCTGTGTCACTGCTTCCGCCTGTATTATAGAAAATAAAGGAGCTAGAGCAGTATCTCTGCTTCCACCTGTTTTGTAGAAAATAAAGAATCTGGAACAGTGTCGCTGCTTCGTCCTGTATTACAGAAAATAAAGGAGCTGGACAAGCGACACTGCTTCCTCCTGAATTATAGAAAATAAAGGAGCTGGCGCAGCGCCTCTGCTTCCTCCTGTATTATAGAAAAAAAAGCAGCTGGAGCAGCGTCACTGCTTCCTCCTGTATTATAGAAAATAAAGGAGCTGGAGCAGCATCACTGCTTCCTCCTGTATTATAGATAAATAAAGGAGCTGGAGCAGCGTCTCTGTTTCCTCCTGTATTATAGAAAATAAAGTAGCAGGGTCAGCGTCACTGCTTCCTCCTGTATTATAGAAAATAAAGGAGCTGGAGCAGCGTCACTGCTTCCTCCAGTATTATAGAAAATAATGGAGCTAGAGCAGTGTCACTGCTTCCACTTGTCTTATAGAAAATAAAGGAGCTGGAGCAGGGTCACTGCTTCCTCCGGTATTATAGAAAATAAAGGAGCTGGAGCAGCGTCTCTGCTTCCTCCTGTATTATAGAACATAAAGGAGCTGGAGCAGGGTCACTGCTTCCTCCTGTATTTTCGAAAATAAAGGAGCTGGAGCAGCGTCTCTGCTTCCCCCTGTATTATAGAAAATAAAGGAGCTGGAGCAGCGTCACTGCTTCCTCCTGTATTATAGAAAATAAAGGAGCTGGAGCAGCGTCTCTGCTTCCTCCTGTTTTATAGAAAATAAAGGAGCTGGAGCAGCGTCACTGCTTCCTCCTGTATTATAGAAAATATTGAAGCTGGATCAGCGTCTCTGCTTCCTCCTGTATTATAGAAAATAAAGGAGCTGGAGCAGCGTCTCTGCTTCCTCCTGTATTATAGAAAATATAGAAGCTGGATCAGCGTCTCTGCTTTCTCCTTTATTCTAGAAAATAAAGGAGCTGGAGCAGCGTCACTGCTTCCTCCTGTATTATAGAAAATAAAGGAGCTGGAGCAGGGTCACTGCTTCCTCCGGTATTATAGAAAATAAGTGAGCTGGATCAGCGTCACTGCTTCCTCCTGTATTATAGAAAATAAAGGAGCTGGAGCAGCGTCTCTGCTACCCCCGTATTATAGAAAAAAAAGGAGCTGGAGCTGCGT
>NW_025167981.1:0-1708 GCF_004010195.1 Chiloscyllium plagiosum | reverse complement strand
AAGATGAATGGCAAAGTGTTTGGGTATTGCAAACATATAATCAATATTTCCCCTTCTAAAAACACTGACACACACACACGCACATTCTCTGCAATTTTAACTTGAAAGAACTTTTTCCAGATATTATTGTAACTCATGACAGAAGGAAAAATTGACAGATTGTCCAAAATGTGATTCTGCTTCTGAAGATATTGTACTCACACAAACTGCGAATAATGGGATTTCATCCTGTAACAGTTGGATTATGCTGAATTCCCTTTGCATTAGGCAGTGAGTCATTCCAATGAATTCTGGTCAGGGATCAGTGGTTAGCACTGCTGCCTCATAGTACCAGGGGCTTGGGTTAATTCCAGCCTTGGGCGACTGTCTGCGTGGGGTTTGCACATTCTCCTTCTGTCTGCGTGAGCTTCTAATGGGTGCTCTAGTTTCCTCCCACAGCTCAACTGTGTAGGTTCGGTGGAGTGGTCATGCTACGTTGTCCGTAGTGTTCAGGGATTTCTCATTGAGATGCATTAGTCAGGGGTAAATGTTGGGGAACAGGTCTGGGAAATTTACTCTTTGGAAGGTTGTTATGGACTTGAAGGGCCTGTTTCAACCCTGCAGAATTCGATAATAATAAGAATGGTAACGATTACTGTAGGACTTTTTTTTAGCTCGCGCACATTGCTGCGATGAGCAATAATAAAGGAGAGACAGAGTGCAATACGCCGTTCCTTCTCGGATAGATTACATTTTCTCCCTCTCTGAGCTGAATCACACAAAAATGTCATCCTCTCCCAAACTGGATCATGTGAGATTTCCTTGTACATTGTCCAAACTATGTCTCCATCACATTCCCTGTTCCATGCAGGTGCATCATTGTTGCTGTCATACACAGAGCCATACCCTTAGCAGCAAATAGTATCGGTCAACTTGAAATGTGTTTACATGGCCTTGCGTCATTAAAAAATAAAATGTTTAATTTATTCGGAATGCCTGTGTTAAAATGAATGCATTTTGTAATAAATACAGAAATTGCTGGTAAAGCTCGGCAGGTCTGTCAGCATCCAGATGTCTTTTACATGCTGTAGTTGTACTCGTCTCCACCACTTCCTCTGGCAGCTCATTCCATACGCACACCACCCTCTGTGTGAAATGGTGCCCTTTTGGCCTCATCAAAACCTTTCCCCTATCGCTTTTAACCAATGCCCTCTTGTTTTGGACACACCTAACCTGGGTAAAAACCCTGACTACTCACCCTATCCATGACCGTTCTGATTTTATAAATCACTACTGCTGTGAAATGTGACTCCAATCAACACGAATAGCTGTACTTTCAGTTATCCCCGGCCTAAATTCTGAACCTCAATGCTGACACCTCTTCCTTCTCCGTCAGGTCATAATTCTAAATCCATTTTAATGAGTTTGTTCAGATGTATATGAGACACTTCTGTGGGCTTGACACCTAAACCTTTGTGCCCGGAGGTAGGGACACTCGCACCACTCTGCAATACCCATAAAGCTGTAACAGTATTCTCCTGTCAGCCTGTTATAACATTATGTGACATACGTCTGCAACAGGCAGGACTTGAATCCAGGCCTTCTAGTTCAGAGCTAGGAACACTACCACACAAGTTCAGGAATTATAATCAAATCCAGAGCTCTGGCTCAGAGCCAGGGACACTACCCACTACACCGACCATACCCAGATTTTGGGTCATATTTTAGT
>NW_025167980.1:0-1708 GCF_004010195.1 Chiloscyllium plagiosum | reverse complement strand
TCCAGACACTTCGTATGGTAGCTGCTCTGCCCGAATGGTACCTCACCGAATCCATCACGCAAATCACATTTCCTTCCATTGGCTCAGTCGTAACTTCCCACTGCTTCAGGAATGCAGACAAAACAATCAATAGACAATAGACAATAGGTGCAGGAGCCGGCCATTCTGCCCTTCAAGCCTGCACCACCATTCAATATGATCATGGCTGATCATCCTTAATCAGTATCCTGTTCCTGCCTTATCTCCATAACCCTTGATTCCACAATCCTTGAGAGCGCTATCCAACACTTTCTTAAATGAATCCAGAGACTGGGTCTCCACTAACCTCTGGGGCAGAGCATTCCACACAGCCACCACACTCTGGGTGAAGATGTTTCTCCTCATCTCTGTCCTAAATGGTCTACTCCGTATTTATAAGCTGTGTACTCTGGTTCAGCACTCATCCATTAGCGGAAAGATGTTTCCTGCCTCCAGAGTGTCCAATCCTTTAATAATCTTATATGTCTCTATCAGATCCCCTCTCAGTCTTCTGAACTCAATGGTATACAAGCCCAGTAGCTCCAGTCTTTCAGCGTAAGGTAGTCCCGCCATTCCAGGAATTGACCTCGTGAACCTATGCTGCAATCCCTCAATAGCCAGAATGTCTTTCCTCAAATCTGGAGACCTGAACTGCACACAGTACTCCAGGGCCCTGTACAGCTGCAGAAGAACCTCTTTGCTTCTATACTCAATCCCTCTTGTTATGAAGGCCGGCATTTTATTAGCCTTTTTCACTACCTGCTGTACCTGCAGGTAGTGAAAGCCCCTCTCACCACCGCAATGTTCTTTTCCAACCTCTTCCATCGGACAGAAGATGCAAATGTTTGAAAGTACGGACCAATGGATTCAGTAACAATTTCTTCCTTGCTGTTATTAAAGATTTGAATGGACCTGTCATATAGTAGAGTTGATCCTTCTCTGCACCTGCTCAAAAGCTGTGAAACTATATTAAACTGATGTCTTTATGTAAGGTATGATTTGGAATGAAGAGAATGCAACACAATTTTTTTTACTTTTTCTCAGAATGCATGACTATCATAAAACAAGCAAAATCAATCTGCATACCATACGTTTGGGTCTGGTCTGCTCGATAACGCCTTCAACCTATTTCTCCTGTGGTCTGTGTAAAAAACTTTCACTATCCATTACTTCCATGCCTGTCATAATTTCGAAAGGATCTATTTAGTCTCCCTCAGCCTCGACGTTCATGTGAAAGAAATGATTTATTATATTGTCCCGCATCATTTATGATGGGAGCTGGCAGGATTGCAGAGTTTCTGTCTGATCATGAAAGATGAAGTCAATTCGACTTGTCTATCCGTTGCTTCTTATGGTTTCTGGAATGCAACTATTTCTGTGTCGTAGCTTCACCAGGTTGACACCTTACGTTTAGATATACCCAGTGTATGCACTCATAGAACATAGAACATAGAAAAGTACAGCACACAACAGGCCCTTTGGCACACGAGATTTAATCCGTATGTCAAAAATAGTAACTTAACCTACGCACCCCTCAACTCACTGCTATCCATGTGCATGTCCAGCAGTCGCACCAATGTCCCCAGTGACACTGCTTCCATGACCACAGTTGGCAACCGATTCCATGCATTCACAACTCTCTGCGAAAAGAACCGACCTCTAACGGTTCCTTCATACCTTCCTCCTAATA